>NC_030426.2:18916198-19158698 GCF_001660625.3 Ictalurus punctatus | reverse complement strand
CCGAAGATAATATGACTCATGAACATTATATTCATTACTAAGTAGTAAACAGAACACAAGTATAACATAAATAAAGCAGCGGCAGTGTTATATATATATATATATATATATATATATATATATATATATATATATATATATATATATATATATAAAATCAGGGCTCTTGTGTTGTTTTACTATGTTTTTAGCATATCATTATCATTGATCTATGTTATAAAGAAATGCAATAATTGTCCATTGAATACATGCCACTGATTACACATGGATTAATAAATAAATGCATTTTCAAGATACATATAATGACCCAAGATTGTCTTTTTTTTATTCAATCAGAGACTTTAACTATCACAAAATAATACTAATTCGTCAACAGTTAAATACCACGCCTACAGCTCTCATATACAAACCCTCCACCCTCCTTCATGTCCAGCTTGTCATTATCCTGTAGGCTCCGCCCCCGCGCTCGCCTCTTCTCCGGCCCGTCCAATCGCGTTGCGCGCTCGGCTGCGCTCCGCCCACACGCGCCCCTCCCTGCGCGCAAATCTCTTCTTGTAAACAAGTCGATCAGCTCGTCGGGGTTTTGCTGTCACGAGACGGCGTCAGTGCCTGCCAAAATGACCTAATACTACCTAAAGTATCTGCGCAACATCCACACAGTGGTGAAGAAACAATAAGTTGAATTTCTCCAAGCATTTAAATAAGATTTACTTCTGAATTTCATTTTTTTGTGCGTTAAAAGCGAACAATCGATGCAATAATGATGATAACAACAACAACAACAACAACAACAACAACAAAAACATGTAGTCTATATTTAGTTATGTCGTGTGGAGCCTCAGCTTGTTATTTGAATCTTCTGCTACGTTAGGATAAATACATGCTGGAATGCCATGCAGTGTGAGGTTATAACCTAATAAATGATGCATGTCACACTATTAAACGATTAGTGTTAGTATCGGGAAAGTACCTAAAAAGCTTTTTTTTGCAAAGCTTAATAAAGAATAGCACAAAGGGCCATGCTTAAGGTATTAGTAAAGCGTTATTCCTACATGTTATGAGTGCTATTATCCGTAAACAGCGCGCGCTAACGCCCAGTCGCGCGCGCACACACCCCTCTCTCTCACACGCACACACACACGTCCAAAATAAACAACACGTATATCCATAAGACAAAGACATAAAACACCTCATTGCCACGGTAACGAGCTAAAACCCACATTTAACATGTTGTCATGATACTCACCTGGGTTTCTTCCCTGCTTCGCTCTTGTGTTTACGTGAATATCTTTTAATGACGCAGCAAGCTCGCATCGAGCAACGCAACGTGATATGTCGCCATTTTTGTTGTTGTTATTGAAAATCTCGGGAGCCATGTGACAAAATAAAATCATCAGGCTTCCGGGTGCCGAAACTCAAAGTGCACCAGCGTTCTTCGTGTGGAGAAAATACTCTCGTTATTCTCTTGGAGAAGGCTATAAAAGCAAACACACACACACACAAAAATCACCTGGCATAAAAATGTTGTCAACGAGCGCACGTGCCTGAAGACGCGTCGCGCGCACATCTGCCCTGCTCTGACGTCACCGCAGCAGGCTCATCTCAAGTAAATGATATGCGTCGCAATTAAAAAAAAAAAAAAACAACTAAGAACCGATATCTATTGCGAAACATGTAGGGGGAAAACACGACCAGGAGACTGCTAACAAATGGAGACCTTTATACACACACACACTATATATATATATATATATATATATATATATATATATATATATATATATATATATATATATATGTATGTATAGTGCCACTGCTATCAACAAGTGTGCTTTCTTTCTTAGAGCCAGCTTACCGTATGCTACCATGAGTCCTGCAACTGGCAGTGGAGGAATACAATGAGGCAAAACCTGACGTAAGATCATTGAGAACCTATTGTAAAAGTGCATTCTTATATGGCAAAGGGGCTCAAATCATACATAAAAAAGTTCAAGAATCCTGCAGAATGATCCTGAGACTGCTTTCCTTTTAGCTCTTTATACCAGATGATGAAAAAAATGGTATGTCCACCTGTTTTGGCGGTGCCAGTGTTAAGCTTTGAATTTATTTGTGATGTCACGCTTCACAGCAGTGGTTAATGGCTCATATGAAAGTAAACACTCATGGATTGTATACCGTGTTTTGCTATCAAAAACGTTTTACTTGTGCTGTCTGTTTTATGTCCGTACCAATGTTATTGTGAAGAGGTGTGAATTGTTTGCCCAGCAGGGTGCTCAAACCCCGATCATTTCCTATGGCACTGCTTACCAGCAGCTAAACATAGAGTCACGATACGCTACACACAGAAACCCAACAGTGTCCTGACTAATCTTATAACAGAGATGCAGTGATAAAACTATTAATTTGTGTATACTGATTGAAAATGTCAGATAAGTCAATTTCCATTCCACCGGTAGAATGGAACGCCAGTGTAGTACGATAAATGGTTTAAGGAAAATTCAACCATGAAACATTAAATCTGTTTATCTTGAAATATTCAGGATAGCTTGTCCCTTTAAGGAGCCTCCATAGAGGCCTATGCCGCCACGCACACGCATACAGAAGGAAAACAACATTATAAGAATAATAAAAGGAGTATTAGGATATTATAAGGATAATATAAGGATTATAAGGATATTATAATGATATTGTGAAGTATGGAGTACAGAAAAGGGGGTAAAATACTTGCAAGCAGTATAACCAGATATAAAACAGAAATGTAGAGCAAATATGAAAAGAAAAAAGCACTATAAAACAGAAATACAGAAAAATGTGAAAGAAACTTACTCATAATGCACTTGAAGGTGTGGTGGATTCTTTTCACACGAGAAAAAGTCAGGAGTAACACAGACGAAGACCTTAATTTTTAAGAGAGAACCAAGACGGGCCATTTATAAGGGTAGTTGAGCCAAGTTGCACTTGTGAGATAACCGTCAGTGGTAACAGCTAGGGCCGCGAGATAACCGTCGATGGGAACAGCGGACCCCGTGAGACCAAGGTCTCTCCGAAATGTTGAGTCTCGTACCTATTGGTATTATGGGAAGGCTCTTTCAAAAACCTAATGGTGTTCGGGAAGGCTCTTTCTAAAACATAATGGTATTGTGGGAAGGCTCTTTCTAAAACATATTGATGTCTGTATAGAAAACTGTATAAATAGAAGAGCTTCAGCTATGGTTTTTTTTAGATCGCATTGAGGGACATCTCAAGCTGTGTGGATCTCGTGTGGTGGAACGGAATGAATAAACCTGGACCCTTGCTTCTTCTCACTCACGGCTGGTGTCTTATTTTTCTTTCTCCAATTGAATATGTGAGTATCTGTTTCTATGTTAAGTGTCTTCAGGTAATAGGCCAAATTTGAGCCAGCAGCCACTAAAATCAAAAACCATAAAATGTCATGTTTTTCTTTTGTCATCCATCACCACAGAAGGAGTTGCTGACTTCCTCTTCTGTAAGAGATGTAATCAGCTGTAACCAAGAGGAGACCGGCTCACTGTTTTTGTTGAGCACCCTCCTACAGTACCATCAGAATGTACAGTTCCTTTTTTCCAATGGTGAGACAATTTCACAACAACAACGAACATAATGCCATCTCTGTTTTTATCACTAGTTCTTGTTATGGGAGCAACGAAGTGAGGAAACGTAATGTCATGTTTTTCTATTATATCAACAACCATTTTGAATATCAACTAGTTTCACCGCAGTAAGCCTCAGTGCACTTTGCCTGTGCAGCTGACTGCTGTCCAAAACACAATGTTTCTTTTGAAATATCTATCTATCTATCTATCTATCTATCTATCTATCCATACCGTTATGCTGTGTAATTTGTTAGCCCCTTCTATCCTGGGGCCACTGCTGAGTACGTAATATTTTTGGTGAAGAACTATTATCAGTATAGCCATAACACCGATGTACTATCATGGCACATGTGAATTGTATCAAGAGGAACAGTGTTCTTGAGGTTTTTAAACACCTCAGTGCAGCTACCTGGTTGAGAAACAGACCACCAACCAAAATATAGCCAAGAGCAAAATATCTCACCTTTGGTCAAAAAGTGACATCGATGATGGATTAGACCATAATTAACATAAAGCATGTGTGGAAAGTTAGCATCTAACTGTTCATCTACAAAGTGAATGAACAAAATAAGGTGTATGCAATAAAGTGGACAGTAAGTTTGTAAAGTGAAGGGTCAATGCAAATCATATTCTATGATTAAATATTTCGATCCTGATAGGCATGCTCTCTTCCAGGATGATTCGTCCACAGGGCATAAGGACTCTCTGACTGGTCTGATGAGTATGAAAATGATTTAAATCGTGTACCGTGGCCTACATAATCGACAGATCTCAACACAGCTGAATACTTATGGGGGATTTTGGAGTGTTGCTAGACTGCACTCTCTATCACGTAATCAAAACACCAACTGAGGGAATATGGTTTTTAAGAATGGCTTTTTCGGCTCTAGTACCATTCCAGAAAGCTATACCTTCTGCTCTAGTGGCTTGTTATGCACCAACACCTTTCTAAGACACTTTATGTTGAAATTCTTTATGTTGAAAACATCCTGTTCCAGAGAAACAGGATGTTTCAGACAAATATCCTTCCTGCATAATGAGTTAATAGTTGTCAAAACATGACATTCATTCCATGGGTTCCCAGAGTTTCAAGGGTGTAGATGAGCTCTTTTTCTTTAAAATTCCAATGAAATGTCTTGAGAGCTATGATTTGATTCCCCAAGTTCATGAACTTGCTTTTGAGACAGGATGTCAGATTGATGGCGTGCTGAAGTGCTGACTAATTTACACAAACGCCAATAGTGTTCAAGATACACCAAACCGTTACTGAATTTAAACAAAGTTTGACAGTAGCCTAGGAAATTATAGAGAACAGTGAAGAGTTTAACAAGAATTTGGTGGATTTCTCACCACTGCTTTGACCCACTTCTGTTGAATTATCAAGGATGCTATCTTAGATAATGAGATGCCATTCATTTTTGGAGTTATGCCATATATGTTGGTGCCAGGGTCGAGTGTCAGCAACTAAACTCCAACCATTTTTTTCTTTAAGCAAGGGAAAAGGGTTGGAAAAGGCAATAGTGTGTAGGAAGACACAGCCAAAAGCACATCAGTGAAAAAACTAATTCATGGATTGATGTATCTAAATTAAGGGCAGAATGTTTACTTAAGAAAAATATGTAAGTTCAACAAAAAGTTAAAAGGTAAATAATGGCAGGTTTAAGTTAAACTCATTAAACGGAAATACGTACATTTACAAACTTAATTTAATGTAATTTTGTATAAGACATACTTTACTGAAGTGTAAATTCTGGCCTTAATTTAAATACATTAGTTTTTCCAGTGCACTGACCAACCATGTTTACTGCTAACAAGCTTCTAGAACAGTGGTCACCAACCCTCTTCCTTGAGGTCTACCTTCCTGCAGGTTTCATCTCCAACCAAAATCTAACGCACCTGTTTTAGTTGATCAAGAACTTCTTAAGGCAATGATTAAATGGTCAGGTGGGGACGATTATAGTTGGAGCTAAAGTCTTCAGGGAGGTAGGTCTCCAGGAACAGGGATGGTGACCATTGTTCTAGACTAACATCCACTCCAGGGGGCAGGGCATACTGTATGCATTCTAATGATGGGAAGTTCTTTCTTTTCTCACGTCACATTTGTCACGTCTGTTCTCCGGAAACAGAAATTACTTCACGTCTCGAGTCTTCGGGTTCGAGTAATTCGTTTATCAGTCGATCATCCCGTGACTGCCCCGCCCCGTGGCTGTGGCTCTGGTGATAGTGCGAGTTGTCCACTAATCGTAGGGTTGGCGGTTCGATTCCCAGTCCACATGACTCCACATGCCGAAGTGTCCTTGGGCAAGACACTGAACCCCAAGTTGCTCCTGATGGCAAGCTAGCACCCTGCATGGCAGCTCTGCTACCATTGGTGTGTGAGTGTCTGTGGTAATGGGTGAATGAGAACCAGTGTAAAGCGCTTTGTAGAACCGCTAAGGTTCAAAAAGCCATATATAAGTGCAGACCATTTACCATTTACCATAGGCTGAATGCAATGGGGCTGTAACGTGATGAACGAACGACTCGATTAGTGTTCAGGACTCAGACACAGTCTCAGTGTTTAAGTCTCGGCTGAAAACATTTGTTTACTCAAGCTTACCATGAATAGACTTTCTTTTACACAAAAGTACACAATTTTATCCATCATGAGATAGTAAGCATACATAATAATCTCTCCCTCTCTTTACCTCCCTCTAACTCTCTCCTTCTGTCGAACCACATGATTTTATGGAGATGCCAGTGATCCTGACCCTTTCTGCTCTCCGGACCTGCCTGATCCATCCTGATGCCCTACCTCTGGATGGTGCTCTCATCAACTGGAGGCTACAGCCTGGAGATTGCTGAGGATGGTACCGCTTGAAGTACTATGGAAATGGTTTTGGACCTCAATTCCACATGGACGTTCTCGCTGTGGTGGCTGGGACTACGGTTGCTGCTATGGCCTTGGGACTGCAATTACCACATGCAGTTTCACACTCAGGTCTCATTTAGTTTACAGTGGACTAGTTCAACAAAGACTTCATGTTAAAACCATAATGAACTTTCTTTTACTTTCACACTATCCGTTGTTACCCAGATGAGGACGGGTTCCCTTCTGAGTCTGGTTCCTCTCATGTTTTCTTCCTCATATCTTTTTAGGGAGTTTTTCCTCACCACCGTCGCCACCGGCTCGCTCAATAGGGATAAATTCACACACTTAAAATCTGTATCCTGTGTTTATATGTTTCTCTAATGCTGCTTTGAGACAATGTCTGTTGTTAAAAGCTCTATAAAAATCAAATTGAATTGAATTTTTCTGGAAGTGACTAAATCTAAAAAATTAAAATTAAAACTGAAAATGTCTAAAAAAGTTTTTTTTCTTCTGTTTTTCTTCTTCTTTATCTTTCCAGATATACTATCTCAGACTACCAAGGGACAAAGGGACAGGTACAAAAAGTTCTGAAATACCAGTTTTGATTAGAAGGGGACTTTATATTCTTTACTTTTTCTTTAGTTCATCGTTTTCATGAGTGTTTAATGTCCTGTATCATCAGTATAATTTGTATATGTAGACATTTCAATCCATTAAAAAAAAAAAAAAATTGCGAAGACATCTTTGCATCTGTCTTTTATCTGTCTTTCCTTGTGAGGTCTTAAACTTGGAGTCAAGTTTGTATATTGTGACATGAAGGACTTCAACTACCATGATCCTGCGCGTGCCTGATTTCCCTCCATGCCTTCGCCTGCTTTTTTTTTTCTCGTGTGTGTGTGTGTGTGTGTGTGTGTGTGCACGCGCGCGCGTGTGTGTGGAAAAAATAGGGCGTTTAAATTTCTCGTCCAATCATTTGCAGGGAAAGAGGTAACCCCACCAGCACGGGGTGGGTGGAGGTCGGATATAAACTCGTTAGTAGTCTAACAAGAAGAAAACACAGGATTGTTTCTATCAGTGAAAAAGCCACCATAAACTACACATCAGGTTGGGGGCGGGTTTGCCTTGATTTTTTTTTTCTTCCCCCTTTATTTCCCCCCAACTCTTTTCTTCTGTCTTTTCACTCCAGAAAATCTCAAGTCACTCTCGCTTTCCTTTAGTGAAGAGAAGTGCACGGGAGTAAGAGAGAATGCACTGCGTGTAGATAAAGATCTGATGGAGCTCTTGTAACTCTGTCCAGGTTCAGTGTTTGAAGGAAATGGCTAAGCTGTTCCGAGCCGTGATCTTGGGTCCCCCGGGCTCGGGGAAAGGCACCATCTCGGAGCGGGTGGCGAGCAGTTTCGGCCTGCAACATCTGTCCAGCGGTGACTTCCTGCGCGAAAACATCGCGGCCAAAACGGGTGCGTGCTTTCCCCCGTACATACAGTTTTACTTACAGCTACGTGCAAAACCTCACGCGACCGTGAAAAAAACCCTACTCAGTCAGAATAGTTCACCTAGTATAGTATAAAAAGCTTTGTCTGCGTAGTACAATAAATCAATCGCCTTATAGAACCAAAATAGTAACGCCGTTACCATAGTTACTGTAAGAGGCGAATTGTTTTGGAATGCTGTTTAGCACTATTGGTGGCCAAAGTTTGTACCAAGAGCCCCGTGCACGAGCTACTGCGACCAAAAACTCTCACGAGCCTAAAGGAAATTTCCAGAAAGTCTAATTCATGCAATATTGAGAGTGCTTTAAGGCAGTCCTTTGAAATGAAGTGAAACGCATACTTACAAATAGAGTGTAGGCTATACCACTGAAAACATAAATCCCAGTCGGTGTTTTTTTTGGGGTTTTTTTTGTGTGTGTGTGTGTGTGTGTGTGTGTGTGTGTGTGTGTGTGTGTGTGTTTTAACTAGAAATAACATTCTTCAATAGGTCATCTTAAAACCTGCGAACGTGTAAACATTCATGAGACTGAAATGGGATTAAAAACTGGTACTCTTAGCCCTGTGATGTTTTATTTATTTCTTTCTTTATTTATTTTGCACAAGTAATTTGTTAGTGCTGAGCGTAAAAGTCTCTTCTCACTCAATCAGAGTAGTCTTTGGTTAAGTTTTCACCTTCTAACTGTCGATAATCTGTCGCTTACTTTATAGCATGTTCTCGTATAATACTAAGAAAAACGTATATGAATCGATATGTTATACAAAGTACAAACTACAGGACAGAGCATTGGTCGTGTAGGCTTAGTTCTCAGAGAAGAAAAGTTTGTGATGCTTTGTAAATGTTGGAGGTATGAAGGAAAGACAAAGACTCCCTTCATGTCATAATAATCAAGAAATATTATTTAATGGTGCGATAGTCGATTAAAAAAAATTACTTCGTCCAAATAACCTGGAAAATATGTAAGACTTGATCAGAAATGATAGTTTAAGCCACTGCCTCAGGAAGTGGTGTATTAAGTGGATGAGAAACGTGCCTTCCTGTCCAGAATGCTTGATTGGGTTTGGATGGACCACTTAGTCATTTTATGGACACTCTTATTAACAGGCCACTGTAGATCCTGTAGATTCTGTAGATCCTGGATCCTTTTAAGAAAATGGGCAGGAATGGGAAGAGGGTGGCATTAAGGAGGAAAAAAAATATTCATATGTCAAACCCACTTTTTAGAGATCTAATCTTGAAAAAAAAAGACTAATCTGACATAAAGGACTTTTAAAAATATCCACGCAAGTAATTTACAGTGGTTTATTTTCATTTACAAATCGTTTAGACAGTCAAAACCACTTATAGTGTAATGCACACAAAAGTTCAAGCTGAGGGCATGCTGTATGTCTGAGAGCGTTGTTGTGTAAATCTCATGCTATCAGTGGAACTGAGAGACAACAGTACCTTGTAGTTCCTATGGAAATTTTATTCATTCATTTATTCATCTTCAGTAACCACTCTATCTTGGTCAGGGTTGCAGTGGATCCAGTACCCGAGGATGATGCAAGAATACACCCTGCATAGGACTCTAGTCCATCACAGGGCACCATGCATACACATTCACGCACTTATTTACAACTAGGAGTAGTTTTAGCATAGCCAGTGGTAGGATGAGGAAACCAAAAACCTACATGGACATAGGGAGTACATGCACAGAAACACCACACAGACAATAACCCAAGCCCAAGATTGAACCAGGAACCCTGCAGCTGTAAGCATGGCAATGCTTTGTAAAATTTGATATCACTTATTTCGCATTAGTAATAAAAGATTATGGTTGGCACAAACATTTGCTTATTGAAACCACCATGAATTTGTATGTAGACACTCCCTAGATTTTACCTGTAAGTAGTCAACAGCAACTCAACATCAAGCACATCAACAGCAACTATGTACTACCCTCAGACTAACTACAGCAAAGAAAGAAAACTTGAGCTATACTAATTACCAATAATAAATATAAGTCTAAATAATTGGGATGATGCACTATGCGTTTTTGTTGTTGCTGCTAAATCAGATGGATTTGACAGATTATCACTAATTCACGCTTGCTGTGTCGATGTTCTCATGTCTATTACATATGGGGCAGTGGTGGCTTGAAAGTTAAGGCTCTGGGTTACTGATCAGGAGGGCAGGGGTTCAAGCCCCAGAACTGCTAAGCTGCCACTGTTGGGCCCTTGAGCAAGGCACTTAACCCTCTCTGCTCCAGGGTATCATGTATCATGGCTGACCCTGCGCTTCCTGACATGCTGGGGAATGCGAAGAAAAGAATTTCACTGTGCTGTAATGTATATGTGACCAATAAAGACTCATTATGTCTATTATATCATTTAGAATATTATGGAATATTTAAAAATGTAAAAATATTTTTGAATGTTTTATGATCTAATACTATCAGAATGCAGTCATAATATTGGTCAGTGTTGTTAATCTAATCCGTCCTTTCAGAGGCTGGAGTTTTGGCTAAAACGTACATAGAGAAAGGTGCTTTGGTGCCAGACCATGTGATGACCCGCCTGATGCTTCCCCGGCTAGTGGAGATGACCCGCCACAGCTGGCTGTTGGATGGTACAGTATAGAAAAATACGAGTCTGTTATATATGTTTTGCACCACTTCTTATAGCTTCCAAACAGGATTTTGGATGAACTCTAATATCATGTTTCTTCACAGTAGGTGTTTTTGTTAGTATCGTTTGTCTTTGGTTCAGGCTTTGTGGTTTATTCAGTTTTCTAAGATCTTTAAAGTATCGTAAGACTACCACTATCATACAGTACATTCAATATAAATTAGAGCAACAGGGATTTTCTATTGCACCTTATTTAATTAAATATGTGCATGTGCTGAATTACATGTAACAGGTCATCCATGAGCAATATAAAGATTAAAAGAAATTCAATATTATCATTAGGCTTCAATACCACAAAAGAAATAATATTCCAGAATGGACTGATGAAAGTATTTTTAGTTCATGTATCATGGAATAAGTAAAAACTGCATGCTGTCCTCTGTGTTTGAGAATTTGTTGATACAGTTGTATTTTTCCAGGAATTTGTCCTTGATTTGGCAATTTGCAAGGCTACTACAATATATCCGGGCAGGGGCAACAGTGTTGCAATGTTTCATCTAGCCTAGATAAGCAGTTTTGCTAAAATGCACAGGAACAATCTCTAGAAGTAGAGGAACAAGCAAGGCAACATTTATGGTGGCTCTAATCATCAGATTCCCCAAGTTTTCTAGTTCCTGGTGTCTATTCATGTTCTTACCTTCATCAATAACACAACGCTGTTGAATTCTTGATTCTGATTGGTTAGAATGCGTTGATTCATTTTCCATAATGTCAGCCCTGACAATAGTTTTTAAGTCAGATGAAAGTCAAATCACAGGTTGACGTTTTAATCCAATATGTTACTGTTCCTATAGTAACCGTTAATTGACAGGGGCTTGTATGGCAGATGCTCTACACAGTCTAACCTTAACAATAAGTGGATTACAAATATTTATTTTAAGTTACAAAGAAAAAATCTATACTTATTTATATGGTGAAGCTTTCTGTGAGCAGATGTTTATTTAACATTTACAGAAGGAAGCTCCAGTGTCCACACTTTGTAATATTCATGAGGTAATGCTATAACTTTCAAGCTAAAACTTTCTAACATAGAACAGAGGACTTTAGCACAGAGGACTTTGCACTTACTAGTTTCTCAGTAACATGATAAGCTTAGTTTTTTTTTAGATATAAAAAAAAGAAAGAAGGGGTGAAGACCTACTATTTATAACTGTTGTACTGTAAGTGATAACAGCAACTAATTATTTTATACTAATTAGAGGATGTGTGGGAACGGTTTGAGATACTACAGACTGAAAGAATGAAGCGTGTCAGCATTGTGTTCATGAGTTTGTTTTTCTGTATTTTCACTGAAACAGAGGTTAGGATCCTCTTTTCTTATACTGTATGTCCCTGTGATATTGTGTTGCATCCTGGCACCATGACCAATTTTGAGTTGCTGCAACAAAAAACAGCAACCAAATTTCATTCTTCCATTCTTCCTCAAGTGGGGCATTGAGTTCGACTTCTTTTGATGTTTCCCATTATGGCTGAATGTTGCCTCAAGACTCGAGACTCCAACAAAATTAAAAATAAGTCAAATAAAATCGATTATGTTTGTTCTTTTTTACACAGAAAAAAACAAACACGTATTTTTTACCCTACGGTACAATAATGCAAACCATAGAGAGATATACATACAGCAGGTGCAATTTGGCCAGGACTAAGGGAGGACTGGGACATTAATTATCCAATAAATGTTTTATGCATGAGCAAACATTTACAAAGTCCAAACATTACAAATCCCAGTCTGTTATTTTTAAGTACTGGCTCCAAGTGCTTTGAGATATTTGAGAAAACTGCTAGTGTTCTTGAATATTACAACATTACAGGATATACTTTCCTTGGCATCATGGGAATTGACAGTGACTACGTTTACATGGACAGCAGTAATCTAATTATTGACTTTACTGTGAATAAGACAATATTGTGATCAAGGTGTTTACATGAGTCGCTTTTAGAATATTCCTTTCATGTTCCCGTTTTACATACTGTAGAACATAGAGCGATTAACGGCACACGTCATTACGTCACCGCGCGACGCCGTCCGACGTTCCCTCCAGAATTCCACGTATTAACATACAGTTGATCTTCGTTATGGTACCGTATACAGTTTTGGGTGTTTTTAATTTAAAAAATTTTACGAACGCTTCAAGTGCAGTTAATTATTAGTCGTGCTGTACGTGCAAATAGACGACTGCTTGAAGCCGTGGGCTGCGTCCCAAACCGTGTACTTTCCTACTATATAGTAGCTGAGATACCTGTATTTCGCTTACTATATAACAAACAGGTAAGTACACCGTTTCGGACGCAGCTGTGTTCTCTTGTTTGCTGTCAAATGGTTGAGCACTGCCGTGTATGTACGTGTCCTGTCGCAAAATGCGGTGAAATCTCCCACACGACGTTAATAGAGTGATGAAGGTGTGTACATGTCTGTAATACACGTCCATAATGTGACTAAAACAGGAATACTCCACATGTCTTAATTCGATTTGTGTTTACTTCGAGTATGACTTTAATCAGATTAAGGTAATAAAAAAATGCTGTTTACATGGTAGTTTCTTAATCAGAGTATCGTCTTAATCGAGTTAATATTGGATTATTGTTGTTCATGTAAACGTACTGAGTGTCAGTGCTTGTATGACACTGTTACTTAGTAACAAGCAACTGATTTTTTTATACCAATTGTTTGATTTTCTCAATACATTTCACAAGTGCTTTTTAAAGCAAAACACTAGCACAACTAATGATGCAGTTGACTTAACTCAGTAGTGGGAAGTCTGAACTCATGATTAGGTCATTTTTCAACTTGGCACGTTTGAGCTATAACATGGGGCAGAACAGTGACCTGTATGGTCAGTGTCTCGCTGTTTATTGATCTAAAGTAAATACTACATTTAAAGTAGTGAAGTCATAAGTTTATTTACTGTTGACAGTGTGAGCAACCATACTGACATGACATCATATGCTGAACTCTGAGTTTCTAAGTCTAAGTTCCATGTCGAGGGGACTTTCTGTGGTTTTTCCAAGTAGGAGGTCAGAAATGTGGAGATACAAGCTTCAGTTGAACACGGCAGAAGTACCATGATATGTTTACATACTTTCCAAAATCCCCAGGTGTTAAATTGGCTGCTAAATAAGACTAAATGTTACACAAACACTGTAGCAAGTGAACACTTCACATGGCAGCAGCTGCTTGGCAAAAATGCAGTTTACATGTTTAGTTAAATACCTTCAATCAGTAAAAGATCAGATATAAACAGTTGCCAGGCATAGAGGGTGGGGTCTGACTTTGACAAGCCTGATCTGCCCCAATGTTTGTAAACATTGGTGCCCGGTTCCTCTTGAACAGCAAACCTGTTCAAGTCAGTATACACTTCATTATAGTCTTGGATTCAAAGGTATGGTGTATTTGCAGTGACAAAGCCACATGGTGTAAGGGGTAAATTATGGTAAGATATTGTAGAAGAATGTCTGTCATTGTTTGGTAGTAATGGCAACTGGACTTTTGATAAAATATCAAAGACCTTTTACTAATCTAATGGAAAGCGTATCAGTTCTGCTTCTAAATGAAACATCTCCAGCTGCCTTGACCTTCCAGACTTCAGGGACTGTTTAGACTCACTGTACTGAATAATAGCTTAAATGTGACAGTTTATTTATTTATCTCATGCATTCCCTAGCCTGTGCAGAAGCTAAAGAGACTAAAATCAATCCTATGGATTTTTCTGTCTGATAGGAGCCTTGTACCAGCCAGTGCAATCATATGAGAACCAATGGATCTCTAAATAGATTTGTTCTGTAAAGTTTCAGTGTCTTGTTCTTCCCTCTAGGTTTTCCTCGGACTCTAGCCCAGGCCGAGGCTCTGAACAGTGCCTGCGAGCTCGATGTGGTCATTAGTCTTAACATTCCTCTAGAGACGTTGAAGGACAGACTGCGCCATCGCTGGATCCACCCGGCCAGCGGGAGGGTGTACAACATGCGCTTTAACCCTCCACGTGTCCAGGTAGATGTCTCTTCTTTCCTGTTCTGCAGTGAGAGAAAGGATATTGTGCTGTGATTTTTAACAAAAATTTCATTGGATGAATCCTTTGTTTTCTTAAAAGGAAGACATTCGATTAGTAAATTAATAGAAAAAAAAACCCCATGAGATTTATACAAATGTGAACGATATGTGATGGGAGTAATATGTGATTACACGTTGAAAACACAAAGGTAAATTTAAACATTTGCTATGTCCTGAAATTGAACATGCGAAGTCAAGTAAACGTGACATCATTTAAACAATGTGATCATGTGAAGAGTTCATTCATGCAAGAAAATCATATCTGTGTAAATGAAAAATTAACATATAACATAGAAAAATAACAAAAATGAACATACAAAAATAAATTAATTATGTGGAAAAAACACATTTGAAATAGTGATGGGTTGTTCATGAACGATTCGTTCATTTTAAATGAATCTTTTATATGACTCGGGAATAACATGTTGTCTCCGAGTGCGATTTGTTCATTTTGTCTTGGCCATACATATGCAAAAATCCTTTTGTTCATTTATAATGTGAAAACGTGATCATGTAAACGTATAGGCTCTGTACAGGAAGTACAAATGATTAGTTCACCCCTTGAGTCATTCCTTCTTTTGTTATATGACAGTGGCATAGGTTATGCACAGGAAACAGAAATGATTAGTTCACCTCCTGAGCTCCTACTCAAGCTAACATGAAGTGTCTAAAAATGACAAATTTCATGAGTCATACGATTATTTACACATGAAGTTCATTTGACTCTTCTGTTAGAGTGTAAATGCAAGCTATTTATTAGCAATCCTAACTGAGAGGCAAATCGATGTCAAATAGGCAATAGTCTACACTTATATAGTGCTTTTATCCAAAGTGCTTTACACTGTGTCTCATTCACCCATTCACACACACACTCATACACCAATGGTAGCAGAGGTGCCATGCAAGACGCTAACTTGCCATCACATGAAGTGAAAGAATGTCTGGTGTGTGTATATATATATATATATATATATATATATATATATATATATATATATATATATATATAAAAAAGAAAATGAATGAGTTGTAATGAGTAACAGGTGAGTCATTCAATATGCAGGAAATTGGGAATGTGCCAATGTCAGAACTGGTTTGGATTGTTGATTCCAGGATTACTGCTGCATTTGGAAATGGGGAAATGGCACATTGCTGTTAGAGAGCTGTTAGATTTGTCGCACTATCTGGTATTGCCCAGAAGATCACGGGCCCCCTTCATGAGAGTCTAGTTCCTCTCAAGATTTCTTTTTTATATTGTCTTGGCAAGTTTTTTCTTATCACCTAGATTTACAACCAGAGCTTGGAAAAGCTGCTCTGTGATGCAACCTGACCGTGCTATCTGGATGGTATTTACCCCCTGCTTGTTGATCTGAAAAATACTGGCCAATAAAGAGTGTCTGTGAGATCATGCATATAAAAGAGGGCAGACAGTGCTTCTCTCTAAGAGTGTTCAGGGAATGTGTGTACTGTCTGATCCGTTTTCATGGCTGTTCCAAGAAACATTGAATTTTACAAATCTGTGAGTTCAGGGTTCTTTTACTATGACTGACACTGATATATTGAAATCGTCTCTGTAAAGGCAAAAAACAAAACAAAAAAAACATCCATTTAGAATTGCATTTAAAGTTGTGGAACCTCAGGGAATTTTTTAAATTGTCATCAATAACATTTAGAGCACTTGTACCCTGACTAAACAGATTTGAGAATTCAACAGTGCTATTGTGTGGTATAAAAATATTTATAATGTCACATTTCCAGAACTTCGTCAGGAACTTGTGTACAACAAGCCCCATGTGTTCTGTGTCTTTCTGTTCCTAGGGAGTAGATGATATCAGTGGAGAGCCACTGATTCAACATGAAGATGATAAACCAGAGGCTCTGGTTGCCAGATTGAGGCATTACAAAGATGTGGCAAAGCCTGTTATAGATTTATACAGGTAAGTTTATTGAGGTGTGCACTCTGTGGCAAAAGCTTATAGTTTGTGCAAACTTTCTTTGCACAAGTTATAAATTGACACCGATCATTTACAGAATCAGACCGAGGATAGGCTCTTCTCTTTTTATTAATGTGACGAGGGAGAGAACAGAGAGGCGGACGCACTTGCAGAATTTCTTTATTGAAGACAACACAGGGGACAGGCTCAAGGAAACGGACTTACGGAATAAAACACGAGGAGTAAACACACTAGGAACCAGGATTATCTGAACTAAGTAAACTAGAATGTAAACACTAAAAAAAAGCTAAATAATCAAAAACATAGTGCAAATAACAAACATAAGAAAACCAGAAACTCAAATATAACCTGACATGAGTTAATACTCCAGCAATTAAGGAAGAAACACAGGGAACTTAAATAGAGTACCAACCAATCAGGGAAACAAGTAACATAAGGTTACACAGAAAATGGAGGGGGACAACAGAGGAAGAAGTTCTACACGGGGAACAGGGGTGCCCTCTAGTGATCCGAGGTGGAATTGCCCCCAGGGGGTCATGACAATTAATGAGCAACACAAGCTTGATCAGTGTTAGAGTCACTGGTTCTTAGAGAGACTGTACATGACCAAAGGTGTGACACGATACAATAGCTGTGTTCGCTCTCCTAAGTAATTAACTAATTAATTTTTTAAATCAATTTAATTAATTAATCAATTAATTACTTTGTAATTTGAGTTACAGATCAGAAGGTTGTGTTCAAACCTCAGCACTGCCAAGCTGCCCCAGTTGGGTGCTTGAGCAAGACTCAAAATGTTCATTTGTATCCTGCCTCAATTGTAAGTCACATAATAACTATAGTGTAGTGGGTTTTATTTTATTTTATTTTATTGTATAGTGTCATTCTATACTATTTCCTGCCAGTAAATTACTGTAGAATCATCTGGAATATAGATGATTATAAAAATGTTTACATTACTATAAACATAATTACAGTAACAAATACTATAAATAGTAATTACCTGAAAATATATTACACTATATATGTTTTTCAATTACTTACTGTAAATTTACAGTACTTTCCTGGCAACTGCAGGTAAATTACTATAGTTCTTTTAAAAGTGAAAACACAAGCAACATAAAACATGGAAGTGTTAGTGAAATACTAAGACAGTAATTCAGACATTTCATTAAAAGCTGTAGCTATTTGTTGCTGTTAATATTTCCTGCTACCCCCAAAGCTGTTTTGCACGTTGTTTAAATGTCAATGAGAAATAAATTTTCTCTTCTGTGCCAATTAAAGCATTCCAGCCAAATGTGATTAAGTCTCAAGAAACCATTAAAGAAACAGTATGAGTCAGTTCAACAGTGGTTCCAGTCAGTCGAGTTTGAATGGCTAGAGCGTTTCAGGTCACGTGAGGTTTGCTAGTGAAACCAAATGGAAAGATGTGTTACATTCTAGAGAGGTGTGTGACCTGGATTTAGGCACTACAGAATACTGCTTGTTGGGGCTGAGTTAAGCTTTGTGTAATAATAATGCAACAGCAGTGTAATGAATGCAGAGTGTTGTCAGCAAGTACCAATACAGTGATACAGTGCAGCTGACATGGATTAATGGACAGAACACTAAAAATGAAAATGGTTGTCGAATGACATTTAACGAGAAGTTGCTGCTTTGTTTCAATGCTGGTGTATTTTTATTTTTATTTTTTAACTTCTGGGGTTAAATTCATGCATTTTTAGATGATGTCACTAGTATGTCACACTGAAAAATCTGCACTGTTGCACAGTTTAACTGTTGCACAGTTTCTCTCTCTCACATACACACACACACATACATATATATATATATATATATATATATATATATATATATATATATATATATATATATATATATATGTTGTGGAACATTTGCAGAACAAGTTATTCCTTATGTAATAGTAGCTATAAACAGGCGTTCCCTCATCAGCCTCTCTTTTAACTCCCTCAAATCTAATATGACAAAAAAATGCAGCTTGTCATGTTACAGAGAAACTGGTCCTTCAACGTAAAGACGATTCTGTACCAGGAAACTTAAATTTACAGCTCTTTCATAAGGCTGACACTGGAGACTCCTTCCAAAAAATATTAAATAATTCAATCTCCTCAAAATAAAACCTCAGCATACCAACATTTACACATTTCTTTAATAAATCTATATTGCACATTTACCATACAAGTACCTGTGCAAGTTGTTACTATAGAAAAGATAATATATTGGAACCAGTGCATTAATATAAATCTGTGATTTGCTGCTGTTATAGAAAAGTAACACCTTCTGACCAATCAGAATTGAGCATTCAACAGCACTCATTATAACATGTCAATCATCAGACTGCAACTGCTGCGCCCTTGAGCAAGGTCATTAACCCTAAACGTAAATCCCTCTGGATAGGGGCATCTGCCAAATGCCATAAATTTAAGTGTATACGACTGAAAAATCGAATATTTTACGTATATGCTGAGACTGATATTTAAACCTTATAAATACAAGGCAGATATTCTGAGCCACTAGTTATACACTGTATTTCTTGTTGCTGTGGTAACATCAACACTAAATGCTGCTCATCTCACGCATAGATCACATGTTATCTGAATGTAATGGAAAGAGTTGCATATAAACAGTTTATCTGAAATTCATTGATTAAAATGGTGGAAAATGTTTGCATGTAAATAGAGCATTTGTGATGATTGTGCTTAAAGTTCATTAAAGTTGTAATATGCATTTATAGGGCCAAAGGCATCCTGCACATGTTTTCGGACACAGAGACGGACCGGATCTGGCCTTACGTCAGCTCACTTCTGAGTGCTAAGATCCCGACAGACCTAGCAGACGCTCAAAGGGCCACAACCCACTAAAGAAACGGTTAACATTTGTAATGGTTAATTCTACACATTGGTATGGCAGTCATCGCTTAGAGTTTCATTACATAGTTCATTCTTTAAAAAGGCGTTAGTCAATCCTCACTTTCTTTCAAATGCAGTGAGTGTATCAAGAATGAATCATCTTACTTTTTAAGTATTATTTTAGATGCATCAAGAAACACACCAAAGCCTCTGTCTGCTTTTATCGATCATTAGCTAAATGTAAAACACCCGCTGACTAACCTGGTTATTTGTTTTTAGTGTTTGTAAGGAAACACAGCCATATATATGTACTTTAACTAGATATAAAAGTAGAATCTTCACAAATCAGTTTGGATAGACGGATGAAATGTTTGCATGTGTAATAAGTTAGTAATAATGAATATATATGGGTTTTTGGGAAGGGAAAGTTGTTATTCCAGTATTCCTGTGACTTATGTGATTAAGTCATTTCTGTAATTTTTCTGATACACTACTCAGTCTTAGTGTAACATGTGGCTATGTATTATGCTGCCTTTCTCTCTGGAATGTTCTCTCATCAATGTTCCTATATGACTAACTGTTACTGAGTGCCTGTACAGACTTAAATAATGCAGTGCTTGCAGTTTTTTCAGGCAGTTGCAATGTGTGTGTGCGCGTGTGCGTGCGTGTGTGTGTGCGTATGTGTGCGTGTGTGTGTGCGCGTGTGTGCAAGCTGGAATTTTCAAGGATAGGGACGCTGAGAAAATGTTACATGTACAGTATATCACATGTGCCATATACACTGAGAACACTGGCATGTCCATTATCAAACCCTTTCGGTAATCTAATTGGAATTTTTGCCAGCAGCAATTTACAATTAATGATGTAGTTTTGTATGAGAATACTTTTTTCTTTTCTTTTTAAGGATGGTGCTTTTTTCCAAAGCTACAAATCACCCGTCTTGATAAAAGACTGAGATAAGCTTGTGAACCAGAGTATCTGAGCTTCAGGCAGATAGAGCTGAGGAAAAATATCCTCAATATGCAAATCTAAATGATAAATAAATACTTTACCTCTGAACTACTTAACCTTTTCGCAGCATTACAATTTTCTATATCTGTTTCTCGTTCATTAGACACAATACTGTAAATGCAAGCCAAAGGTTATAAAACAAACCCCCTCACGCTCTTGTGCAATATCACACACACTGCATCCGGTTCTGAATTTGTCAATTCTAAAACAAATAAACCTTTTCGCTGGTTTCTAAAAATCAGTAGTGTGGCAGTGATTTATTTGTACCCGTTCACTGACAACATAAATAAATATATAAGTATTTGACCTTGCCATTCTCAAAGAATGTTTACAAAATAAAACTAATACTACATAAACAATACCAAGTGATAGGCCATACTGCGAATCAGAGTTACTGTTACCACGGAGAAGCTGATTTTTCCCTCTAATAGCATGTTCCAAAGTTTTTATTCCTCTTAAACTACAGCAATTTACCAACAATTAAAACCTATAACTTATTAATGAACAACACATCACACATTTAATGTTGTGGAACATCAGTGAGACAAGTTCGTTCTTGTTAATACTTAGGTATAGCAGTATAAACAGGTATAGCAGTATAAACACTACAGTATAAACAGTTTTTCCCTCATCAGTCTCTCTCTCTCTCTCTCTCTCTCTCTCTCTTTTTACTCTAACTTGAAGTTAATAAAACTTCAAATGCAGCGTATCATGTTACTGACAAACAAGAATATACAAACTACAAATTTTCCAGTATCAGAAAAGTAACTGACTGAGACTCCTTCCATAAATACTTTAAATGTCTCCTTACAGAAAACATCATCAAATCACTGATTAATCTGTTTTTTATTTGTGGAGTCCCTGTGTTACTATTTATAGTTGTTACTATAAAAATGATAGCATATTAGAATGAGCAGCTTTACACAAACATGTGATTTGCACTACTGCCAGAGCTGCCATTACAGTAAATGAATGAACACTGTCTGACCAGTTACAATAGAGAATTCCACAGTGCTGTGGTATAAGTAAAGAATAGAACACTACAATATAAACAGCATAAACAATAAAACATGCTGCTGTAGGAAAATAATCCACAACAGGGTGGCGTGAAGTTGTCAGACACAACGTGGAATTCTGTTATCAGTATATGTTCTGATAACAGCAGGTCCTGAAGTGTTTCGTTGCTCTTATACTGCCGCAATTTGTCGACGATTAATGTTTGAAAATCTGAACTGTTGATTTTACCTAAAACAGACAAATAAACAGAACAAATGATCAAATAAATAGCTAGCTAGTGAAATAAATACATTTAAATAAATAAATACATACCTACATCTTTCTATCAGAAACATGCCCAACACTAATGAGACCAATGAATGTAGATTACAGAGAACTAAATAAACCTTATAGATAGAGATACTGTAGACAGACAGACAGACAGATAGATAGATAGACAGACAGACAGATAGACTGATTAATGTTTCTATTAAGAAATGTGCCCAAAGCTAACTGACTAATGAGAGTACAGTGTAGATTACAGAGAACTAACTAAATATGATAGCTAGCTAGCTAGCTAGATATTTCTATTAAAATGTGCCCATGGCTAATGATAGTAATGAGTGTACATTAAAGAGAACTAGACAGACAGACAGACAGACAGACGGATAGATAGATAGATAGATAGATAGATAGATAGATAGATAGATGTATGAGTGCTGTTAACCGGCTGTGACATCACAGCAGCGCGCGGCATGAGAGCGGCATGCGCGTGATTCAGTGATGCAACTCCGCATCCAATCCGGTATCATGTAAAAGCGTGCATTAGACCCGGAATAAGCGTCTTGCATCCGTCCTTCACCCCAAACGCCGTGCTTTCTCGCGTCCTCTCCTCCAGCGCGGCTCCATACGTCAGGAAGCAGTGATCATCTGACCTTTGGTGATCAGCGAATGACAAATCAAAGGTCAGCGTTTGTGGCATCAGCTGGACCCGCGGCCGACTGGAGAATGCACGCGCTGAAAGGTAAAGCTGCAGTGACATTATTTATATTTACATTAAAAAAAAAAAGCACATCGGATTCTGCTGTGCAGCGTGCATAGCCAGTGTCGCGCGTTTTCACTGGAGTTAGTACTGTTACATAACGCGTCGTGCGCTCTGTGGACATGATTTGAGTCGCTGCACATGATGTAGTCTACATTATAATACGGCCAAAATAACCTCCATATGCAATCAGCATGCAATATGGCTCCATGCATTTAATGCACTGACTCGATCTGAATGGTGGAATAGCACTAACCCATGAGCAATGTTTTTGTTTTGATGCTAGGGACTTATCCCTGAGCTGAGTTCACCTCTTCACTGTAGAAACGGTTTAGCTGAAATTAACACACGGCTTAGACATAAACAGATGGTAGATCATTCATGCATTTCCTAAAAGGACAAAATGGTGACGTTATAGTGCAAAATGTGTTCTGCCTACAGACATGTAAGACATGTCTGTGAGTTCAAGAGCAAGATCATTTGAAGCTCTAGTCCGTGCAGTATTTCATCGTTTATTTTTCATTCACACGTCACTGACTGTACTGTATGATACATTGTGGCCCGAGCGGCGCGAGCTCCTCGCAAGAGGAAGTGTTAGGTACCGAATCTGTTGACGTCATCGAATCCGGAATTCCAAATCGCTCCTGACGCACTTTAAAGGTGCACTACATACGGTACGTGATGATGAGACTGGAGGACACCGTATGTAGTGTACTAGAGCCAGGATTGTGGTTCAGCCTGTGTTTCACTGAAGCTGGAATGCGGGACGCAAGATGTGAGCTTATTTTTTTTGAGAGAAAACAGTGTACATGTATAAAATAGTGTTTGCCACAACAATACGTAATTTACATATTTTCATGACGAAAAAAGCGTAGGAAAAGCTTTTAGATTGTCAATTTAGTAGAGCACCCAAAAGTATAGTATAGTAGGTTATAGTGTAGTATAGTACAGTATAGTGTAGTATAGTATAGTATAGTACAGTATAGTGTAGTGTAGTATAGTGTAGTGTAGTATAGTACAGTATAGTGTAGTATAGTACAGTGTAGTGTAGTGTAGTATAGTATAGTGTAATATAGTAGGCCAGTGGTTTTCAAAGTGGGGGCCGCCACGGGAGGGCCTCAACAATTTGGTGTGCCCATCCCTCCCACTAGTATGTTTTCTCTTTCTCACTCTCAGACAACCACACACACACACACACACACACACACACACACACAATCAATTACTAATGTAATGTAATGTAAAGATGTAAGATATAATTATTAATAAAAAAAAAAGGGGGATATATTCAGAATCTGTATTTTTAAGGTGTTTTAAAGACATCTTGCAAAAGGGGGGCCTCAGTCAAATGTTAATGCCATTTGGGGGGTCTTGCCCTGGAAAAGTTTGGGAACCCCTGTAGTAGGCTATAGTATAGTGTAGTATAGTATAGTAGGCTATAGTATGGTATAGTATAGTAGGCTATAGTATAGTATAGTGTAGTATAGTGTAGTGTAGTATAGTATAGTGTAGTATAGTAGGCTATAGTATAGTGTAGTATAGCATAGTAGGCTATAGTATAGTATAGTATAGTATAGTATAGTAGGCTATAGTATAGTATAGTACAATATAGTAGGCTATAGTATAGTATAGTATAGTAGGCTATAGTATAGTAGGCTATAGTATAGTATATTAGTATATATTGTAGTATACAATTGTACTGCTTTGACATACTGTTCTTGTTCGCAGTTTATAATAGTTATAAGTAAAAGCCTGTTTCCACAGAGATGACATCACTTTTGTCCATACAGACACTATCCCCATACGACAGAAGTTGTCTTTCCTATCCCTCTCGAGTCTTCCTAAGCATTGGTTTTCTGAGCATGCGCACGTCACCTTTGACCGCACAATTCTTAGTTTTCTGCATATATTTAAATGCTGAAGGGATTTTCTGATTGTAAGATCAGAAATAAATTATGCTGCATATAGATTCATGCTTGAAGCAGCTACAGATAAAGTCACAGTAATAATGTAAAGAAAGTAGATCATAATGCTTGTGGTAGCTATTGTTTTATAAAGACCTGTAAATGTATGCTTCTGTATTGTGGGACAGTTTGATAAGTCAGAACATATTGTCAGATGTGTTTAGTTATTTGTCCGCTTGTATTTGGGCCAAGGAATATTAGAAATGAAATATACACTAATTGCCAACTCTTTACGGGGTTACAAAATGTCGCTAGAAGTCACTAGAAGACATCATATATTTATTTACATATTCATTGACTATGTTTACATGCACATCATATTCCGTTTAAGGTCTATATGTGGGTTGCAGTCACATTCCGAATACATTGTTTATATGTGTACAGGCATCTGAACATTCTTGTATACATGTTGTAAGTTTGCCTGAGTTGCCATTCCTTAATACCTAGCCGACAGCTAAGCATCTGTTAGCACCCACAATTCCTTGTAGACTGAACATGTGCATATATCTCCTTTCAGTGGATTTTCTGAATAAGGTGTTTACAAATTTCTGATTTAAACAGTCATATTCAAGGGGTGGGAATCGGTATTTGGGGAATCTGAGTATTACCTTGATTAGAATTGGGCAATCTGATTGTGGTGTTTACATGACTCAATACTAATTAGAAATACTGCCAAATATTATTGGAATATTGATGTGCATGTAAACCTAGTTACTGATTTGTCATTGAGAAACATTGCTGATCAGTGATTGGCCATTGGTAACCAGCACATGTGAGGTGAGCGGGAGGACCGTATCAGAATATAGACAGTCACTAGTGCCTGCATAAATGCGCTGTTTTTCACCAGACACTTAAAAAAATCACTTTAAAAAGTAAAAAAACAAAACAAACAAACAAACAAACAAAGTCACTCGTCACAGTGGAAATACGTATTGATATAAATCTAGCAATTTTATATCATTAATAAAAGAACCGCCAACACAATAAAAATTGGCCCTCTAATGTAGCTCTCTATCTTTTTTAGTCTTTAAGCACATCATATTTAACCATTGGTTGGTTGATCACGTATTATCTCTAAAACCCAATTATACAACAAATTCACTAAGAACGAAAACAGAAAAAAATAGTACTATTAATTAAATTAGTAGTCTTTTTTAATCTCATATAGAAGTCCCACATGTTCATTCTATCAAATTACAAACAATAGAAACAAGCTTAGTCTTTTATACTTTAAATTCACTCAGTTAATGATTCTTGTAATGAGAGGAAATACAGAAAATCTTTTTTTCATCCATATGCACTGACAGGTTGTCCTACTTTACTCATAACTTGAGGCAGTTATAGAGAATCAGAGATCAGCATTTGCGAACTTTGATCAACAAAATTTACTGTACTATCCTTTCATGACTATCCAAGAGGTTACAAGACATTTATAAGTTAATACTATTGTAAAAGATCACAAGACCTGTGTTAAACAGCTACTTCATAGTATTATATTAACCCACACCCCAGCTGTTTTCACCCAAGTGCATGAGTGTGATAGAAGAGAAACCCAAGAACGACGATGTTTGGTTTTTACACAGCAAACCAAAGTGCAAAATTAAAAGCTTTATCACGTTTCCTACAATGCAGGAAAGGGTCAATGTTAAATTCACAACTTATGTGCAGACAGCAGCACGACTCTTTCATATACACTAAGTTCCCGGTGTCTCCGCTCTCAGTTTCCTAGACACAGTTAGTCTTAAGAGAAAGCATGCAGGCCTGGTAGCTGCCAAGTAATGCGTCCAAAGACGGAAGCTTGCAACACCAACAAGCTGACAACAAACTAAATTATTCTTCAGGAGAGACATTGCCTTGGGCTGGAGAGACTAAATTCACAAAGCCCTAAATGTTTTATCTATGTTGACTAAAAGGTTATTTTCATAATCAGTTTCTCTCTCTCTCTCTCTCTCTCTCTCTCTCTCATACACACACACACACATGGCATTAAGCAGTCTATCAGTTTTGTGAAGATGTCATGCTTGTAATAATAATAATAATAATAATAATAATAATAATAATAATAATATGTATAATGCTGGAATTTCAGCATTACAGACCTTCTCTCATTGTAATCTGGACAACCATACAGCCATATGTGAGATATTTTATTATAAAGACATCCGTCCATAGCCAGTCTTATTGCTTGAGGCACAGGTGCTTCTGACAACCTTCACATCATTTTGTTGTTTCCTTATTTAACTGAAACTAATTTGGTGCTGTAAATATTAAGTCCTCAATTAAAATGTGTTATACTGATTATAGGCTGAAGTGGAGAAACATCGCAGTCACGGTCGTGTCTTGTTGTTCCCACTCACAGTAGGTTTTCTAGCATGAAACAAGCTTTTATTAGCCCGGCACTAAATTCTTGGTCCTGGGCATACGAACAGGGACGTCTCTACAGCTAAAACAGTGGAACTGAATATCCAAGGACCCTAGATGGAGAGGGACTCAAGAGTCCTGGACGAAAACAACTACATTATTATTTATAAAAAGGTCTATTTCATTAAGAGATGACAGATTCAGAATGCTAATAAACGGCTGAATGTATCGTCTTGCACGTTAAAGGGCGTGGGGCTTGTTTTACAGCCTTTGGCTTTATTGTGTCTATTGAAAGAAAGAGGGTTTTAAAGCTGTTAAAAGGTTAAACGAATGATGAAGATGATGATGATAATAATAATAAAATAGATATTAGCTTAAGCCAAAACCAATTCTAAAACATCAACCTTTCACTATTATTATTATTATTATTATTATTATTATTATTATTATTATTATTATTATTAAACCAAAAAACAACACCCTGGGCTGTCAATAAACAAATAAAACTACCAAAAAAGTAAACAACAACAACAACAACAACAACAACAACAACAACCACTACTACTAATATAATAATAATAATAATAATAATAATAATATTTATTGTTGTTTTTATAAAATAGATAATAGCTTAAACCAAGGTCAATTCCATAACATCAACCTTTCATTATTATTATTATTATTATTATTATTATTATTATTATTATTATTATTATTATAAAATCATAAACATCGACAATACTACTACTACTCCTAATAATAATAATAATAATTTTGGTAGGATCTTTTACTCTTGTTTGTTGTTGTTTTCCTAATGGCTGTGGACGTTTAAAAGCTGAATCTATGTGCGGGGCAGACTGAACCATTTCCTCCTCTGAGAGGGGTGAGATAAAGACTTAGGAAGGTCTCAAATACTATTTACGAAGCGAAACTTCGGTCTCTCCGTCTTTTTATTCCGTATATATTTGCTTTTATTTCTGATTCTAATTATTTAGAAACCTAAAACTGCGGACCAAATTCAAAACCCTATTATTTGAATTTATGGGCTCCCCTCCTGCCAAAGGGTCATTGGGTATCCAGTTCCACAAACCCCCTCCACACTCATCTCCGGCGCTCCTGCGGCCGAGCAGCGAACTACCGGCGGTGTAAATAGTGCTGTTGGATGAAGGAGGATGGAGAAGCCGCAGTAAATGCGGCTCATGATGCCAAAACGTTCCTCCTCCGTTATTCAGGGTAGAGAGAGAGAGAGAGAGAGAGAGAGAGAGAGAGAGAGAGAGAGAGAGAGAGAGAGACGCTGCATTTTGGCATAACGGGAATGTGATGCATTAGTCGCTTCCCTTCCATCCTTCTCCTCCTCCTTTGCTGCTCCACCGCGAGGAGCCTGAAGATGCGCACACCACCACCTTGAAGCGACCTCGTTTGTACGCGATTGACGATTTGTGCTCATGAGCCTGCTCGGAGGCTACAAGAAGAGGAGCGGTTATGATGGCTATGAATCTTTGCAGCTGGTCGATAGCGGAGGAGGCGGCGGAGACTTCAGCGGCGGAGTAGGAGGAGGAGGTGGGGGAAGAGGAGGAGGAGGACTGGCGGCAGTGACCCTCGGCTCCAAGGCGCGACCGGACCACTGCAGCATCATGGATGGCTCAGGTAAGGCTTTTTACACTCGAGTACAGTACTATTTATCACTGGGCAGTGGTCGCTCAGTCGTTAAGACATTAGTTTAATGCTCAGAAGGTCATGAGTTCAAACCCCAGTGCTGCCAAGCTGCCATTGTTGGGCCCTTGGGCAAGGCCCTTAACTGCTCAGATGTATAAATGAGATAAATGTATCCTACGGTATGTCGCTCTGGAAAAGCGTGTCTGCCAAATGCCATAAATGTAATCGGTTGGTACCTTCAAGGGTACATCTTTACTGTGTGTCGATTATGTGTATGTAGTTTACCTTTAAAATAATTTCAGCTACCAAAGCCTATATAATGGACCTGAAGCACAATGCTTATACCTTTGATTCGTTTTTAGAGTAAAGGTATATTAAATCCACCTTCTGCTGCTGTTTAGACGTACTGTACACTGTGTAGCCAAAAGTAGGTGGACACGTGACCATCACACCCATATTCGCAAAACTGTTGCCACAAAGTTGGAAGCACACAATTGTATAGGATGTCTTTGTATATGCTGTGGCATTAAGATTTCCCTTCACTGGAACTAAGAGGCCCAAACGTGTTTCAGCATGACAATGCCCTTGTGTACAAAGCGAGCGCTATGAAGACGTGGTTTGGACCGGAAGAACTCGAGTGTCCTGCAGAGAGCTCTGAACACCTCAACATCACTGAACACCTTTGGGATGAACTGGAACACTGAACGCACCCCAGACCTCCTCACCAGACATCGGTGCCTGATTTCACTAATGCTCTTGTGGCTGAATGAGAACAAATCCCCACAGCCACGCTCCAAAATCTAGTGGAAAGCCTGCCCAGAAGAGTGGAGGTTATTATAACAGCATTATAAGGGGACTAAATCTGGAACGGGATGTTCGAAAAGCACATATAGGTGTGATGATCAGGTGTCCACAAACTTTTGGTCATATAGTGTATTATAGAGATGAAATTTGGGAAATGGCCCAGTCTCCTTGAGGCAGAATGATCCCGTTGCACATTGCTCACACTTGCAAACCATCCAAGGATCAGCCATATTCTCCCATATTCTCCGGATTCCTGTATTTTGTCTCATTTCCCCCATTTGAAATGTTTTCTTCTTTATCCAACACTACTAGAAGATAGCACTTTTTAATCAGTGTTAAAGTCAGCCCACTACTAGCTGACTGAGCTATTAACTAAGCTCTGCTGTTATATGCTGCCTAGACTTGGTCACTCCTCTTACCCCAAGTGTGCTTTTTATTTTATTAATTTAAAAAAAAAAAAAAAAAGATTTATGACTTTGGTGACACTTTACTCAACATGTAATATTGCTACCTCACAGCTCCTCGGTTCAATCCTAAACCCAGGTTAATGTTGGTGTGGTTTGGCATGTCCTCCCCGTGTCTGCATGGGTTTCCTCTGGGTTCTCCAGTTTCCTCCTACATCCCAAAAACATGCCAGTTTATCGGCTATACGAAATAGCCCCTAGGTGCGAATGAGTGTGGGAATGTGTACGTGTGAAAGACTGGTGTACCATCCATGGTGTGTTCCCACCTCACTCCCAGTGTTCCGGTTATAAGCAAAGGATCCATCGTGACCAGGATAAAGTGCTTACTGAAGATGTCTGAATGAATGATTTGTGATTTGCATACATAAAACTCACTAGAAGACAATACTCAAAATCTGTGAGATATTTATCAAGGACCTTCATATACATGTGCAAAATCTCCCTATTTCAAGTTTGGCAACCGTGACAAGGATCTATTTTATGTCCATAATTGTTTTTACCAGATGCATACAGTATGTGCATAAAAGTTAGCAGCAAATGGAGACCATCCTGCACAAATGCACGATACGGTGTCATGAGTCCTTCTCTTATCTGGTAGGATTTTTACAGACTACATATGGTGTGAAAGATTATTATGGATTAGACTAAAGATACAGAGCAGGGTTCTTACGGACCCTTTAAAGAAATATGGTTGATATTTGGACTAAACATTTAATAGAAATCTTATAATACTTTTGCAAGTTGTCACATTTGCATCATGTACAGTATATTGTGTGTGTGCTGAACCTGCTGTCTAGATAAGTTCTCTTGATAAAACTAAGCATAATGGTAACAGTTAGCCATTTTAATCTGGTATTAGCCCTGGATGTGAAGCATGATAACAGGTGGCAGGTTGCCGACACTGAGTATCAAATGTTTACTGCTTGCTAACATTACGCTATTTTGCCTGAATGCCAGTTCAACCCAGGTTATGTAGAAAATGAAAGTTACAGGCTGCAGGGTTACAGCGGGGATCAAAGTCATGTGAGAATGAAACTAATATCCTGACATTTATAATTAGTGCCACATAACTTTCACATTTTAGTGCTGAAACAAAATAATTACAAAACAGACAGCTAGCATAACGTTAGATAACTATCTACCTGACGTATCAGAATATTCAGGAAGTAAAGTCAGTAAACTCTTCCTATTTACTGCATTATCTTAAACTTTCCTGTTTATGAATTAGGCAGAATTTATAAGTACTAAAATAAAGAAACCAACATCTTGACATTTATCATTAGTACCAACCTGTTACAATACACAGTTAATATAGTGATATTTGGCTAGCACCAGTTTGCTACCTGGGTACAGTAATAACAAAATTGACAATTAGCATAATGTTGGCTAACTATTTAGTAGCTTATTAGCTTCCTCAGGAAGTCTTTTTATTAGTTACTGCATTTTCATTTGGTTTAAATTCTCCTGTATACAGATTCGGTACAATAGATAGTCCTGCAAGAAAGAAACCAAAATCTTAAATAAAAAAATGACACTTTTCAAATTACTTACACACAGCTAGTGTAATGTCAGCTAACTATTTAGCAGCGTATTAGCATCTTCAGGAAGTAAACTCAGTCAGCTCTTTGTGGTTACTGCATTTTTATTTTCTTTAAACTCCCCTGATTACAGATTTGGCACAATACATAGTATTGCAAGAAATAAACTAACATATTGTCATGTATAAATACACTTTTCAAATTACTTACATTCACAGCTAGCGTAATGTTAGCTAACTAACTAGCAGCCTATTAGCATCTTCAGGAAACAAAGTCACTCAACATTTTCCAGTTGCTGCATTTTTCCTCAACTCTCCCGTTTACACGTTTGGCAGAATGTTTGAATGCATAATGAAGAAACTTTTAGCAGAATGTTAAATAAACTTGGAAAATACTAGCTAAGAATCCTTCTTTTATTACATAGTCTCAAACATCATCAAATGCTCCACAACACAGCTAACCAGCCATTTTATATCGCTGTAATTGAACCGATATTTGGAGCAGATAGACTTAAATAATTATGGTGTCACTGGAAAGCCTACAGTCTTATCTTTGTAATGACAAAACAAATGTATATTTGGTGTGCACGAGTGATTTCTGACAGCAGATTGATGATTATTATAGATATCATCAAGCCTCTTGCCTCATATAACTGATCATTCTGTCAAAATTGATCAATTACAAACACCACTTCATTTATTACATTGTCCTCTCTCTCTCTCTTTCACGCACAATCTCAGTTACATGATTAGTTACACTAACATGTAGACACACACACACACACACACACACACACACACACACACACACAGAAAGCTTACACAACCTCATACACGGTCACTCAAGCATACAGACAATCCATACACAGTAAATGTGAAAAATCTTGAATTTTACATTGCTTACTATTGAAATTACACTAAAGTATGTAACACAGTTATTCAGCCAGTTACAGGAGGTTTTTTTTTCTTCCATTAAACGGAAAATAGCTTTTCTTTCACATATAATACAAACATGTTTTTCAAATGTATATAATTTTGAATAAATATAACATAGCTCTTTAGTCACATTAGAGTCTAAATGCAAAATGATGTTACACAGACACTTAAAATATGAACGAGAAGCTTGCGATTTCATGTAATAAAATCCCAAATCCAGCCAATTATACAGGTTTAGCTACAATTAGCGATATTGCAGTGTTTAATACATTGAGGAAGGCAGAAATTGTCATTACAATTAAGATATTATTAATAGGGTAGTGTTATATGTTTACATATAGTTCACAAGACACAATAATAAATGAATTTACACTAGGGATGTGACGGTGAGGAAATTTTCCCACTGGTTAAGCGACGTGTGACAAGACTGGTAATACTGGTATTACTCCGGTAATACTGGTTATTTTCACTTAGATTAAGGCACTGGTACCGTGGCTTTGTTTGGGTCACGCTCTGCCATTACCATCAAACTAACCATCAATCTCACTGTTTGCAGTTTGCCACAGTGAAGTTTAAATTTAGCACCCTAAGGTGTGTTTCGCTTGTTCTTCTGGGAGAACCCTAAAGTTTTTATGTTTAACCCTACAACCGAGGATCTCTCTCTGAGAAAATGTTTAATTTAGAATCCTTAACCATCCAAACAACCAGGAAAAGGAACCCTTTACCTTAGACAAATCAAATTGACATCCCATAGATTCACATTTTAATTTGCAATAAACTTTTTGAATTAGGAATTAAGATGAGGTGAGTCTATTTCAGTCAGATATACCATCCAATCTCCAACATTCTCACTCACTCACATTCTCTCTCTCTCTCTCTCTCTCTCTCTCTCTCTCTCTCTCTCTCTCTCTCTCTCTCTCTCTCTCACACATACACACAAAACACGCACTGTGTGTTTTACAGATGAAGTGCACTCTCAGCCTGAAATGCACACTTTCATTCCTCAACCCTGCAGTATCAATCCCATGTGGCAACGCTGCCTTTCTGCCTAGGCCTAGGGTTAAATTTGCACGCTTCTGCATGTTAGGAAGGATTACAACATCATATACAGTTGCAGTCGCAAGTTTACATAAGCCTTGCAGATCATAAAAAATAAAAATTGCATTTTTATTTATTTATTTACTACTGCCCCAAATAAGCTATTATTGTTATTTCTTTAAATATATATATTTTTCATTTAGTCCTGCCCTTCAGAAGCTACATAAGATATTTACATGTTTCCCAGAAGACAAAATAATAACAATTTACACCGATCATCCTGTTCATAAGTTTATATATCTTCGTGTTAATGTATCGTGTTTCCTTCTTGATTCATTTACATGTGATTAATTTTCATGTGATTCATTTACATGTGATTCATTTACGTATGATTCATTTACATGTGATTCATTTTCATGTGATTCATATTCAAGTAATTCATTTTCATGTGATTAATTTGCTTCTCCTTAAATCCAGTTTTAGACTGTGATATTACAAAGGTCCTTCCAGATTATTACTTGCTACACTGTATGAGATAACCCCAGTAAAATTGCCTGAATTCTATAATATAATTTGTTCACCATGTTAGGTTTAAATCCTCTAAAATCAGATTTGCAATTAAATAACATTACTCTGTACCAATTCACATCCTTCAGAGCACTGGCATGTTCTGCCTACTCTCACAATCCACCAAACTCCCACACCCAAAGTCTCCATAAACAAAGCAGTGTATCCTACAAAAACCGAACGTTGTCCACAATGTGAAAACAACTCGGAGTGTAAGCTGAACTAACCAACAAAATTACCAAGACAAAAAGTTCCAGTAAGAGAAAAAGCCCCTACCGACTTCAAGTCTGATAAACAGTCTGTGCGTAATAGCAAATATAATGTCCTTAACTTTTAAAGACTTGTAACAAATAATATAACAGTGTAGCACGTAAAGCCGAGGAGATAACACTAATAAAATTAAATAAACAGAAACTCTAACCCGGTCAGAGCATCAAAACAGAGAAGCACATTAATACAGAAGTAAATTTTAAGAGGAGTGAGTCCACAAAATCTAGGCAAAGTAATGCAACGACAATATCTTCAATAAAAATCCGAATTCTTTAGAGCTGGAAGGCCGAGTGCAAGAAAATAAAAATAAAAGAAGTGTTTCCTTCTTGAGCATCAGTGAATGTTTACACCTTATGTAATAGTTGTGTACGAGTCCCTCCGTTGTCCCCAGTGTGAAAAGATGGATCTCAACATCATATAGCCGCTGTTGGAAAGGGATCAAATATGCAGAAGGTGCTGGAAAATCAAAGAATGTGCAGGACCTGGAGGATTTGTCTGAAGAACAGTGGGCAGTTTAACTGCTCAGGACAAACAAGGGACTCATGAACAACTATCACAAAACATACAAACATTCGTTGATCATCCAGGTAACGACACACGGTATTAAGAACTAAGGGTATGTAAACTTTTGAACTGGTACATTTGTGTAAATTTAGTTATGATTGTGTCTTGTGGACTAGATGAAAACATCTGTTATGGGAAACAGCTTCTTCAGGACAGTACTAAATAAAACAAAATGCATTTTTTTATGACCCCTCTTTAAAAAAAAAATTATTAACATTTTGCAGATTCTGCCAGGGGTATGTAAATTTATGAGCACAACCGTAACATGACAAAACACTTGGAGGAAAGTGCTATCTGCTCACTTCAGCATGCATGAGCTCACAGAATGACTAGGGCTGCTGTGATTGGTAGGAGAGAGTATGCCATTGTTTTATTCCTCTTATACCACAGCAATTTGCCAACAATGTAGATAGGCAATATTTGTGCCTGCCCAAAAGGTGATCTATTGGTCAAATAGTGCTCTTGGTATATTCCACAGCATCACTATGTTATATGGTGAATAATTAGCATTATTCTACGACGCTGTTGGATTCTCGATTCTGATTGGCTGGAAGGTGTGTGTTAAAACCGTTTATACCACCGCGCTGTTGAATTCTCGATTCTGATTGGCTGACAGATGTTCTGAGATGTGCAATTATTTTTCAGTAAATGCACAGCTAAAGCAGTTCCAGGCAGGTCTTGACTGCATTACAGTTCCATATCACTTCACCAAGTGAACTGAAATAACGGAAAAGTTAGCCTACTGTCCTCCACCACAGCGCACACATCTAACAATAAACAAAATGACAGAAAATTGAGATTTTCCAGAAATAAGTAAGTAATAATTGATGACAGGTTGAATTATTTGAAAAATTATGTGTACCTGAGATGGTAATGCGGCCACGAGGCGAAGCGGAGGCTTGAGCCGTTGATATGCAGTTAATGGAGAGAGAGAGAGAGAGAGAGAGAGAGAGAGAGAGAGAGAGAGAGAGAGAGAGAGAAAGAAAGAAAGAGCACAAGCGAGCATGTGTGATTGTATCAATATTTATTTATTTATTCACTGTATTTTCTGCAGTAATAAAAAAACGAAAAACCCTGTGAACAAGTAGACCTCTTGATATTTATTTGTTCTATTTTTATATTATCAGCATGAAACGGAAATCTCTCTCTCTCTCTCTCTCTCTGCATATCAATGGTTCAAGCCTCCGTTACTAGGTCTATAATGACGTTTTGGAATTAGCAACGGAGGCTTGAGATGGAATGCGCAATTCCACACACACACACAAGAGCGGTTTAAGGACAGAAACCTGACCAATGTCTTGAAATAAAACATCTGCACAATGCCCCGAGGTGTGGTAACTGTAGTATAAGCAGAACAATTGACTCCGGTCCTTGAATTATTAGAAAATAACACACACCGAGGTGTACCCACCGCCGTCATTTATTCCTTGTGTGTGTCAGAGAGAGAGAGAGATTCTCTCTCTCTCTCTCTGACACACACACACACACACACATACTGTAAATATCAGTGTATCAGCGACAAGATCCTATTGCTACCTTAGAGTTGAATATTTTCCTAGAACAGCTCAACGCGTAGTCTTTTATTCCTCTTATACCACAGCAATTCGCCAATGATTACAAATTTTTTATTTCTCCAAGAATGACACTTCATACTTTTGAGCTGTTAATAGTTACATTTCATGTTGTGGAGGCTCCAGAAAACAGGCTCTGCTGTACAAGTCCCTGTGAATAAGCTTTTACTATAGAAATGATAACATGTTTAGATGAATGCATTAATATAAACCCGTGAGTTGCCTAGTGTCCGGCGCTACGGTCAGAGCTGCTGTTATAGAAAATGAATCAGCACCTTCTGACCAATCAGAATTGAGAATTCAGTTGTTTTTCCATCCAAGCAGTCAATATTAGAGTGTTTCCTTGGTTCCTCGGTGTTGTCTCTGAATAATGTGGTAGCTTGGTGCCTGCCTGAACATGATCTATAATTGAAGAGCTAAAGCTGGATTCAATGACAGGACTCACACACACACACACACACACACACCGACCAGCTCACACAGAGGAATTCCATGTCATCGAGAGCAGATCTAACCTGCTAGACAGTGAGAATAAAAGAAACAAGTGAGAGGCAGGCAGAGCGTTAAATAGAGAATGTGCGAGTGAGAGAGCGACACCTTTATATCTCCATCTTCACTGATATTTCCTCCCAATATGGAGCAGCCCTCCTGGGTCCTGTCTCTCTTTCTGTTTCTCTCTCCCCTCTTTTCTTTTCTCTCCTGTCTCACAAAGATGACCCCTCGCAGGATGAAAGGGACTTTAGTAGGAGTTCAGAGCTCCTGTGTTCCCTGAAAGAACAGCCCCGGACTTTGAAGTCAGCTGGGTGTCTCGGTCCGCTCCAAATAGAGCCTTTCTGTGTTTTTATGGCCAGTCAGACTGGAAGTCCACTACGTTTCATGTCCAGCCATCCTGCTTTTTACTGGCGCTGAAAGGCAAAAGGGTCAACTGAAAAAGAAAATGGGGACTGAGTGACATTTTAATTCGGCATTTTATAAAGACATCCCCAAAATTTTGTGCATGGATGAACTTGTTTGAAGGTACAGAGTATCTTTAAATAAGGAAGAAAACATGACGGGGTGTGTTGTTATAGGAAAGTAATCAATTACAGGGTAACCTTACTACCCCAACATTGATTATTTCCCAATAATGGCATGCCTTGAAGTGTTTTATTACTCGTAAACAGCAGCAGCAATTACACTGACAGTTTTATAATTTATTAACGGACATCTTGTATTTTTAATCGATTCTTAATCTTTATGCTTACAGTTTTTGTTGTAGCACAAGTTCTTGTTATCACTCACGTTATAAGAGATACGAACAGTTCCCTCACCAGCGTCTGTTTTTTTCTCTCTCATCGAATATAACGAGACAGAAAAAAAACAAAAACACAGCTTAGTATGTTAATGAAAAACCAGAATTTGCAAACTCCTCAGCCCTGAAGAACCTCATGGAGGAAAACTTTCTGAGCGTAACAGAAACGCTGATGCTGGAGACTCCTTCCATAACTGTTAAAAGTCTCCTTATAGAGACCTTAACAATTTCAGTGATTATACATTTTCTATATGAATGTTTTCTACGCTTTCTATTCTGTTTTTTCTCTGTTTCCATGTCTGTGCTATGTTTTCTTCATTAAATAACAACACTATTTTATTATTAGCGTTAGATTATGTGGAGAGTAAACCGTACATGTCCTTGTGAACTGCTATAGAAAAGATAACGTACTGTATATGAGCACAGCAATATCAACTTGGGATTCGAATTATATTCGACATTATATTCAAATATTTAAACATTCAAGATCTATCATTTGTAGATATTCACTCTGCTAGGCCTGTCACGATAATTACTGTACGTCATTGACTTATCGTACGATATACGGACATGACCTCCATCATTTTTGCCGGCCTCGATATCGCCCGTTGTTTACGTCCGTGTTTGTTTACATAAGAATGAACGTCACGAACACTTTTGCCGTTCGTGCCGCTTGTGTCCTCTCGTCTGCTCTAGGGCTGTCAAATAAGGCTTTCAATTCTTCATTAAATTACAGATAAAAACGTACAGTCGAATGCAAAACACTGTGCATTTAAGCTGTGTAGCAAGCGAACTATATTTGCACAGATTTTAATTAAAAGATACTGTTGAAAAAATGACACGCAAGATATTAACAATGCACTAATTCAATTCAATTTTCTTTGTATAGCGCTTTTAACAGTGGACATTGTCTCAAAGCAGCTTCACAGAAACATTTAAACACAGGATACAGATTTTAAGTGTGTGAATTTATCCCTATTGAGCGAGCCGGTGGCGACGGTGGCGAGGAAAAACTCCCTAAGATGATATGAGGAAGAAACTTTGAGAGAAACCAGATTCAGAAGGGAACCCGTCCTCATCTGGGTAACAACGGATAGAAAGTTCATTATGATGACTAACAATGTTTTTTGAAGAAGATAAATCTAGAAACAAAAGTTCCAGTGTTTGAAGTAATGTCGGGGATTGGGCCGCTTAAGCTGCGTGAGATGAAGCTCAAAAGGGAATGAACAGCGCTTTACTAACGGGTTAATATCTCACCCAAACACATCCTATACACATATATGAGATTAATCAGACATTTATACAACATAAGCCTAATATTACAACTCGCTTCTGCACAGAAATGACACGAATGGACAAGTGAACTTGAACCTAAGTAAGGCGCTAGGTAGAACAATAAGTCACGCTGTTTACGGTCTTTCTGTAACGACGTACTAAAACACAGACGATAAAGAACTAAAGCATAAAGAATCCGCAATATTGTATTACAATGTCTGAATATGCTTAAGAATTAAAAGTTCTTTGCGCTTTGAAAGGGTGTACTTGCATTATTATGCTGTTCTGTTATCACTATATAAGTGGTATCAAATGGTATTAAAATGACACTAATATCGTTTATGGCTGTTATTTCTGGCACAATATATTGTCCAACAAAAACAGTTATTGTGACAGGCTTATAGTCTGCAAACACTGTTGGGGAACTGTAGCTATCGCACACATGGCCTTGTAACTAGGTAACTGTCAGGCCTTCCTTATTAAATAGGTAGACTCATTGTGCAGATCAGAAACATCAGTATCTCTGTAAAGGATTTATAAATATTAATGAAATGTCCGTCTGCTCTGCTACTGTCTGCTCCAGTTTGGGAGGTTTCTCTATTTTAGACCTTTTGCTACAATGCCGAATAAAATCTCCATATTTGTCACCAGTATTTGCATGTCTGTTATAGTTACCATGACTGTTCATCAAAACTACAGCTGCACAGGCAATTCATTCATTCATTCTTTCATCTCCAGTAAGCACTTTATCTTGGTCAGGGTTGCCTGTCTCACAACACTGAGCACATAACGGGATTACACCAGGGATGGGACGCCAGTCCACCACAGGACATTACACCGAGGGACAATAGCAGCTAAATTCCACCAACTCAACTCACATGAAAGCACTGAGAATCATGAAAATGATCTTGATCTGTAGCTTACTGTACGGTATAACCACTATGCATGTATAAATGTGCTAGCAGTCTTTCAAAAATACAAAGACATCAATACACAGCTTCATTTTTGCCATCCACATCAGATTATTTGCTGTTAACAAATTTTGTCTTTGGATTTTTGTGGAATGGAGAACAACAGCACCACCAATGGTCATAAAATGATATGAACTAAGGCACGAGGCTGGAGCTGATTTCTTTCTAGTGCGTACTGTAGTGTCACGTTTCCCACGTAATAAATAGAGAGAGGCAGACAACTCCAAAACATAAGACAATAGCGGGGTCGCAAAAACAGGTAATGGGTCAGGCGATCTACAAACAGGCATTAACTAGGCAGGGCAAGAAACGAGAGAGTAACAAGAAACTAGATCAATGAACATGAATCAAAACGAGGAACAAGTTACAAACACTTTGTATGGTAATAACACTCAATACTTCGCAAAGCTATTGTGTACAAACAGCCTCTTTCCACTGTGGTGTGATTGTGTGTGAGATTGGATGCAGGTGTGCGTGATTAGAATGAATGAGTGTTCTGGGAATTGCAGTCCATGGCAGCCATGTTTGTAGGCCGCAGTGCAGGATGGGAAATGTAGTCACTGGTTTGCTGTGACATGACATGTAGATTCATACAGATTTATCGGTTGTGTTGAGCGATTACAGAGAATGACATACCCCTTAGATTTCGTGTGCATTTGGGTTGATACATGGTGCTAACACATCATCAGCAGCGAATGAGAAAGCGCATATTAAATACAGTTGCAGACGTAATGATTGCGAACGAGGTGGATTATTTATTTTGTAGGCCTTTTTTTTTTCCTTCAAAAATGCCTTTGGAGGAGAAACTAAAAGTAAGTAAGCACATATTGTCTAATCAAAGTACAATGAGATGAGAAGTGTGAGTTTAGTGTTTTGGGTTTGAATGAAAGGGTTACAGCTTGGGATTTTAGAGGAGACATAGCATGACGCCAGTAGAGCATTACAGACTTGATTGTGTGAGTGTGTGTGTAAAAAATAGTTTGCCCCACATCATTTTTATTATGCCACTGACATTGTGATATAATGCATTGCTCAGCTTTAATAGTTTTCTTGTCAAGCTAGCCCTCCCATCTCATTTTGCAAGGAGCCATCACTGACTAAGCATAAGTATACATCAAGGTCAGATTATGATTTCTTGCAGATTTTTCAAGAAAGAATAATGATGCATCTAAGAATCAGTTATGTTTCAGCATATACTGTATAATGTGTGATTTACAGCTCTTGTTTTGAATGTTTACACAGAAGAGTGGGGAATTTAATCATTGTGATGGAAGGACAGCCAGACGATCATGGCATTAATAGTGGCCTTGCTTTTATTCTGGATTTCATGCAACTAAGAAGTGGGTTGAACCCCCCCCCCCCAAAAAAAAACACCTCGATGTTCATCTTTTGTTAGCAACAAACTAACTAGCTAGATTTAGTGACGTATTTACCTCCTAAAGACAACTAAATGTGTAGTCAGTGACTACGTTTACATGGACAGCAGTAATCTAATTATTGACCTTATTCTGAATAAGACAATATTGTGATTAAGGTGTTTACATGAGTCGCTTTCAGAATATTCCTGTTCCTATACATATTCATGTTCCTGTTTTACATGTTATAGAACATAGAGCGATTAACGCCACACGTCATCATTTCATGCAATCGCAGTTCCGCCTATTCAGGTAGTTTTCCCGCAAAAAAAAAAAAGCACAAAAAAAAAACGGCCGCAGCAAAATCAAGCATTTTTGGTCGCAGCAATCACAAAAAAACTTTGCGAAATCCTGTTTGGAACGTCTATGGACTTGCCGTATGATTGCGCATACATCTACAAAGGTGAAGAAATCAGTGGAACGTCGGCTTATATCTGTCTAATAGCAACTCGGTCACTCAAAAGACATACTTAGGACTTTTACGGAATTTCAGATGTATGGAGTTGTGAAAGAAATATTTACGAAGCTATGCACCTACGGATGAGTTTGAGTCCATAAAATTGAGGTAGGATCATCCAAAGAACATGAATTTGTTCTCTTTAGAAGTGTTTTATAATTGTTTTTTTTTTTTTAGGAGAGGGGGGCATCCTCCTTTGGTATGTAGACTGTAGTATTTATTTTTTACACAGAAAAAGAATAGGCACGCTCAGTCTTGGTTACTCCTCACAGGACCAGCTGTAACACTGGAATATGTTACAGACTTGTAGCTTTGTGACAGAGCTGCATCCCACTCGAGTTCTCTGATACACTCTGACTCAGAATGCTCTTCACCTTTGCTGTGTCACTCTCTGTACAGCTCACCCAGTGACAGACTGTGTGTGTGTGTGTGGGGGTGTGTGTGTGTGTGTGGGTGTGTGGGTGTGTGGGTATGTGTGTGTGGTGTAGGCTGAATTTAACAGATCTGCAGATCTAAGTGGGTGGTGGATGCTGAGGCAGACTAATAGCTTGGGAGTGGTCCAGGAATGGAGGATGGACATATACACACGCATGTGTGCACACACACACACACACACACACACACACACACACACACAAGCACTTAAATCTACAGCGAAACATCTTAGTGTGTTTGGAGTACCTAGCACTGATAATGAACGAGCAGTTTGCACAGATATAATAATGATGTGTAAATGGCAGGTTGAAACGACTCAGCTGTAACTCTCATTCAGAGCCAGTTTAGGACCTTCGACCTCTGACCTGTGACACTCCATTGCAGTTCAATTTGATCAGGACGTGCAAGCATAATCTTTGTGGCTTCTCATTGTTGACATACTGTATCTGTGCACATGTTCATGAATTACTCCAACTGTATAGTTAGGTGTGTTAGCATCTAGCACATGTACAGTACAGCAGTTAAAATTGAGTATAGCCAGAATTAGTTATTACATTTACCATACTGTCACACTCATTTATAGACAAATTACCTGCATTTGTCTCAGTATTTTAAATCAAGATTTAAAATGCATTTATTGCATTTGGCAGACACCCTTATCCAGAACTTATATTCATTTCATTTATACAACTGAGCAATTGAGGGTTGAGGGCCTTGCTCAAGGGCCGAACAGCGGTAGCTTGGCAGTGCTGGGGCTTGAACTCCTGATCATTAACCCAGTGCCTTTAACCACTGAGCCACCACTGCCCCAATAAACCTTTTTATTAATTGAGGCACACATACTTATCACTGCCTCATACTGTATTTGTGTATTATTCACCTATTAATGTATGGCACAAATTTTATATACAGTTTAATAATGTTGGATAGTTTATTCTGTCAATATGGTGCAGTCAGTGTGTGACTGCGCTGTAATATTGAGATTCCATGTTAAATTATATGTCTGGGAAATGAGTATGGTAGCATTGTAGATTGCAGAAAACGTTCTGTATGTTTGTGTCGTATTGCTGTTGATGCATGTTTGAATGTTTTATTGGAAAAACAGCCTCAACTCGATGTAACATCACTGCCTACCAAGGCTACAGCATCTGAAAGTCTATTCATCAGCAAATCTGGGTCAAAGCACAGGAAAGTAACGTCAAAGAAGGATGAAATATCAAAGTCAAAAAACATACAAGAATCAAAAAACAGAGTGTCCAGGGAAACGAGAAAACGGTGATGTAAAGTTACTAAGGGCGTTTTCACAACTGGCTCGTTTGGAGCGTTTGTTTCGGAACCTGGTGGGTTTTCTCCCTTGGTTCGGTTCGTTTAGACATATATGAGCACGGCAATCGTGCTCGGATCCGCACCACACTCGTTCAGGTGGTCTCGGGCCGATTGGAAACGAACACTGGAGCAGCTCACTTTTAGTGAGAAAGCAACCTGACCCAACGGACCGATGAACAAACCTATATAGCAATGCATGATGGGAACTGTGTTTAACTTGGACCAAAGACGAGGTAAAATGCCTCCTTGAAATTTGGTCCGACCAACATATTTTTGAACAACTTTCAAAAATGAATAAAAACACCAAGGTTTACATGGTGTTTAGCGAGCACCTCAAGGGGTTGGTCTTTAATCGCTCCGTGAAACATTGGTTCCCACTCAAACTGATATTAACTACAGCTAAAAAGAAAGCCAAAATAAGCTGCTCCACTGCTGTCTATCCATCGTCATGGATAGCCACTACATAAACAGGCACACTCTGACCAATGAGAGGACAGTTCACTCACATGTGACTTGCATGAACATATTTTCGTACAGCCAAGGAGAAAATATTACATTGTAAGAATTTAAGTCCCCATTTCGGAACAAAGCACAGATCTACAGGTCTGAAAACCCCCTAAATGAATGATAAGTCTTTGCAGTGTTACTTTGACAAAACAAGATATACATAGACAAACTAATCAAGGACTGACACAGAATAGGTGAACACAATTGGATAATAAACCAATGAGACGGGCAGAGACAGGACTAGTGCCCAAAAAACAGCAACGGGGGGGGGGGGGGGGGGACACTTGTATGCGGTACAAGCTGAAGGTTGTTACTTAAAAAACAACACACAACTACTGTCAAAGAACAATTTCTAATTACTAATAGTAGCTAGTAATATTACCTAATACTAGCAAGTTATTTACAGTTCAATTCAATTAAATTTTATTTGTATAGCGCTTTTTACAATAGACATTTTCTCAAAGCAGCTTTACAGAAACATAAACACAGGATACAGATATTAAGTGTGTGAATTTATCCCTATTGAGCGAGCCGGTGGCGACGGTGGCGAGGAAAAACTCCCTAAAAAGATACGAGTAAGAAACCTTGAGAGGAACCAGACTCAGAAGGGAACCCGTCCTCATCTAGGTAACAACGGATAGTGTGAAATTAAAAGAAAGTTCATTATGGTTTTAACATGAAGTCTTTGTTGAACTAGTCCACTGTTCACTAAATGAGACCCGAGTGTGAAACTGCATGTGGTAATTGCAGTCCCAAGGCCATAGCAGCAACCGTAGTCCCAGCCACCACAGCGAGAACGTCCATGTGGAATTGAGGTCCAAAACCATTTCCATAGTACTTCAAGCAGTACCATCCTCAGCAATCTCCAAGCTGTAGCCTATGGTTGATGAGAGCTACATCCAGAAGTAGGGCATCAGGATGGATCAGGCAGGTCCAGAGAGCAGAAAGGGTCAGGATCACGGGCATCTCCATAAAATCATGGTGCTCCTTACAATTCAGTGCTTTGTAGGTCAATAGTAGTATTTTATAATCAATGCGAAATTTTACTGGGATTTTTTTTGTACAGATCCTACACCATCATGTGTAGTATTGTTGTTACAGCTTACAAACTTCCAGTACACACCCTATTACCTTTGTACAGAACACCAAGTGTATTTCTGCATGCTGCATTACTTTCCTTTCGCATTCATGTAACTGCATGTTAAGATGGTTGTAGCTTGATCAAGGGCATATATTTTTAGTGGTGTCCCACTAACCGTGTGTGTGTGTGTGTGTGTGTGTGTGTGTGTGTGTGTGTGTATTCACACATATTTAGTCCTTTGTGGGGACCAAAAAGAGCTACAGTTTCTCAAATATTTTCTTCTGGTTACTGAAGTTAAAGTCAGAGTTAGAGGTATGTTTAGGAATAAAATGAATACACTACAGTTTTATGAAACAGACAAAGGTAGACAGTGTGCCAAATCCATATAATATCATTCTATTATCATCGACTGCTAATTTAAAAACTTCATATTTCCAGATATGGATGGGAACTATGCGGGTGGACTGCTGGACATGGTTAAAGGAGGTGCTGGAAAGTTCTTCAGTAACTTCAAGGACAACCTGAAGGACACCATCAAGGACACTTCCACGAAGGTTATGAATCAAGTGGCCACGTAAGTCCTTACTGTGTGTGATTGGTGATTGATGACATCATAAATTCTGCTATGTTTTAGGATATTTTAGCTTAAATATCTACCAGGGGGTTAGATATAGGCAAAGATAGAGGTTTCAGTAAGAACATTATACAAAAAAACATCCAAATCGATACGAAAAGGGCTACAGAAACAAAATCAGTGTTTTGCCATGTATTTGACCCAGTTGTCTAAATGAAAAAGGTGAAAGATAAACCTAAAAAGATGAGGCATATATGGGTATCAATCCTGTTATTTTTTCCAGGGGTGGCTTCAGCAAATATTACTTGGAAGGTTGCAATCATTTTGAAATCATAAACAAAACTATAGAGTTCTTGTATGCGTAAGCTTAAGGTGTCATTTATTGCATGTGTGTGTGTGTGTGTATATATATATATATATATATATATATATATATATATATATATATATATATATATATCTCATTTAATAAAGGGTGGCAGTAATTCTGGAGGGTGCTGTAGGTATAAAAGAAAAAAAAAAAAAAAGACTGTATATTTACTATATGACTAAAGATTTTCTTTCAACTGGGGTGACCCTGTTTCCCTTAATATTTCATTGCACCACTTTGAACTTTGATTACAGCACGCATTCATTGTAGCATTGTTTCAAAAATCTTACGCAATGTGACAACATTCATTTCCATCCAGAGTTGCATTAATCTTTGTCCGAGATCTTGTATTGAGGACGGGTGAGTCGAATCACTCCGTAAAGGCTTTCAATTGGATTAAGTTCAGGACTGTGGTGGCCAATTCATGTGTGAAAATGAGTCCTTATGTGCCCTGAATCACGCTTTCACAATTTGAGCCTGATGAATCTTGGCATGGTCATCCTTGGATATGCCTGTTCCATCAGGGAAGAAAAAAAAAAATCCATTGAAGGGATAACCTGGTCTTTCAGTACATTCTTCAAGCTGACTTCATTTCATTGCCAGATTACGTCGCTGAGCCTAGACCTGACCAATTGATGCAACCCCAGATCATAACAGAGGCTTGTACAGTAGGCACTATGCATAACGGTTGCATCACTTTATGCACTTCCCTTCTTACCCTGACACACCCATCGCATTGGAATAGGGTAAATCTGGACTCATCAGAGCACATGATCTTTTTCCATTGCTCCACATTCCAATCTTTATGCACCCTAGCAAACTGAAGTCGTTTTTATCCGATTAGCCTCACACTGATTAGTCCACACAGCTGTTTAGTTCCAATATTATAAGTTATATATATATATATATATATATATATATATATATATATATATATATATATATATATATATATATATATATATATATAGTCATGTCCAATAAATTTAAGTTCATTAACCAGCTTTTTTAGCTGACTATACCAAGGGTGCCAATAATTTTGGAAATGACCGTATGAATGACCCCTTGATGTATAGAAAGGAGTTTCTTAATTCTAATCGTTGCCATATTTGATTATAAAGACAACATCAGACCCCAAATCAATGTAATTTAAGTAGAGCGAGGAAAGAAAACTCCCAGTGAAAAAGGATGAGGAGTCAGGCATTATTTCTGTCATTTTGATACCGAAAACAGAAAGGTGCATTAGTGTGGTTCTTCTTCCTCCACAGTGCTGTCTTTCCTGCTTCCTTCACAGTGGAGTCCTCTTTGCTCAAATAAGCCCCGCAAATTCCTTGTTGCTAAATCAGCACCGTAGCAACACTGGAAACGAACAGCATAACACAAAAGCCCTGTCTGACACACTAAAGTAGGCCAGTCGTGTCTCGTGTTTGTCATTTGGGTGGCAGCCCAAAACTGTCCCATGAATGGAGTGATAGTTTTCCAAATTTCATTTATTATTTGAATTTGTTTGTTTCTTTTAAACTTATCTTACAGCCATATTGATCATGAGATACAGCCGTGTTGATCATGAGATAAAGGCAAGATAAAAAAATCAGGTTTTCCGTATTATTATAGCCCAGTCCAGGGTAAGGCTCTGATAGAAGGAACAAGAAAGACCTGTACCTTAATGGTTTCCAGAACTGCACAATCGAACAACTTTTCCACAACAGTAATGTTGAAAACTTTCAAATAAAACAAATCAGGAAGTATACTGAAGGAAAACAATCTAATGTTGGAGAATTTTGCTTCTCAGTGCTATCTGTTTTAATGACTGTTTTTATATGCTCATTCTCATTAGTTGCTAAAGGTTATAGGGAACCACCTTCTGAAGCTTAAGAAGATGTAGAGACCTGTATACACACTTTCTGTACAGTTATGAATATTCATTATTTTGTAACATAAGAGAAACTGTTCTACTGTTTACACCTCACTATAAAAGCGCTACAGCTCCTCTGATCAGGGGCTCAGTTGGTTGTGTTGTATAGATGAAATGATAACGTCCTGCTGCTGTATTGCTGAGGTGTGCTGTCCCTGCAGAGGAGGAACAAACTTCTCTCCTTTTGATTTATAAGGTTGTCTGTTGGTTATATTTTTGGAGTATGGAAAATCCTAATCTAAACTAATACAAAATGAAAGAAAATGGTCTTTCCTAGCTTGCTAACTAAAAAAAAACATAACAAAAAGACATAATAAAGTAGATAAAAGTTCTGCATGATAGTTATCTACACCTGACGCCAATCTTACAAGTTTACTTTCATAACCACTGACTCATATGTATTTCTGTGAAATTTATCATCCAACATACCGTATATTAGAGTAGCACGACAACATTAAAACCACCTTTGTAATATTGTGTAGGTCACTATTGTCCAAAACAGCTCTGACCCGTTGACTCCACAAGACCTCTGAAGTCTTGCTGTGGTGTCTGGCACCAAGACGCCACCAGCAAATCCTTTACCAGCAAATCTCTGGGGAATTTGGAGGCCAAGTCAACGCCTTGGACTCTTTGTCATGTTCCTCAAACCATTCCTGAACCGTTTTTGCAGTCTGGCAGGGCGCATTATCATGCTGAAAGAGGCCACTGCCATTAGGAAATACCGTGCTATGAAGGGGGTACATGGTCTGCAGCAATGTTTAGGTAGGTGGTACGTGCAAAAGTAACATCCATGTGAATGCCAGGACCCAAGGTTTCTCAGCAGAACATTGCCCAGAGCATCACACTTCCTCCACTGGCTTGCTTTCTTCTCCATGTAAGCGACACACATGCATTCGGCGGTCCACATGATGTAAACAAAAACATAATTCATCAGACCAGGCCACCTTCTAACTTTGCTCCGTGGTCCAGTTTTGATGCTCATGTGCCCCATGTTGGAGCTTTCGGCGGTGGACAGAGGTCAGCGTGGACATGCTGACCGGTCTGCATTTACGCAGCTCCATATGCAGCAAGCTGTGATGCTCTGTGTGTTCTGACGCCTTTCTATCATATCCAGAATGAACTTTTTGACTAATTTGTGCTGCATTAGCTCTTCTGTGGGATCGGACTAGCCGTGCTAGCCTTCGCTCCCCACATGCATCAGTGAGCCTTGGGCGCCCATGACCAGGAACACCCCATAAGACCTGCTTTTTTGTGCATGCTCTGACCCAGTCATCACAATTTGGCCAGCACAATTTAACCCTTGTCAAAGTCACTCAGATCCTTATGCTACCCCATTCCTGCTTCCAACTGACTGTTCACTTGCTACATAATACATCCCACCCCTTGACAGGTGCCATTGTAACAAGATGATCAATATTATTCACATCACCTTTCAGTGATTGCTATGTTATGGCTGTTCGGTGTAGATGCCTGTAATCTGCAAGGAAGCTCTCTATCAAACCGTTTTTATTGGGATCCAGGCTATTGATTTGATCCACACAAAATTCAGTCGCAGTGTGAAAAAATAAAACTGCCATATGCCATATTGTGCAGCTCTAACACATATTTGTTAGACCGCTCTGAGTTTTATATCCTTATTTAACCCCCAACATGCTTTGAGACTTGCTGGTCATGTGACTGTGTTTGACCCAGGAATAGCTTTGGTACATGCATAACTAAAGAGCTTAAAATGGGGGAAAAAATGCTGTTGTAGTTATCATATTTACAGTGTTGTCTTTATGTGTGTTTTTTATTTTTATTAAGTTTCAGTCTCTGTATTTCTATCACCTAACCCTCATGGTAGGTGCTGGTGTGTGTGTGTGCGCGTGTGTGCGTGTGTGTGTGTGTGTGTGTGTGTGTGTGTGTGTGTGTGTGTGTGTGTGTGTGTGCGCACGCTCATTCATATCCTGTTAACACAGAAGCCTAGATCAGCAGACTGTTGATATACTATATTATCTGATTAGAAGGATTGGAGACTTCAGCAGTTTACTCATGTGACTTATCTGCTACATAAGAACAGACCAGCTTCTGTGTAATGAGGCTAGTGGTGCATGTACATCACTTTTATTACACAGATATATGACTTATAGTTTTCAAGAACAACAAAAAAAAATGTTTTTGGGTTAATCTGTATGAGTCATTATCCTATGCTGTAGTTTCTCAAGCCCTGTGTCTGTGTCTGTGCGCCTAGGTATGAATTAGTGTATGAATGTGCCCTGTTGTGGACTGGTGTCCCATCCAGGGTACATTCCCATCTCACTCACTTGTTTCCTGGATACACCCTGACCAGGATAAAGCTTTAAATGAAACCGTAAATTGGATGAATGTGATTGCTAAAGGCTTTCAGAAATTTCTGGTAGCTGGGAGGCAGGGACGAATCATAATTGCATTATCTAGGCAAGTGAAAGTGCCATTGTTCTTGTCCAGTCGCATTTTTTTGGTCACCCAGAAACTATAGTTATTATCATACTTCAATGTATCAGACATGACAGTATGAAGTTATCATTTATTTCCTGTACTAATAAAAGGTTAGAGAGTGAAGGTTCATTCTAACTATATTTTATTAGCTGGATAAGTAAGAAATAAACCACTTTGGGACATGCCGTTATAACAAAATAAGCTAATTTTCGGGTGGTAAGAGTAACTCTTGGAAACTACCCCATCGTTGAATATTTTCCTATACCAGCATGCGCTGAAGGTTTTTTTTAAAACTTATCCAGCTCATAAAAATAACTTGAATGCATCATGTCGTGGCACAGAGAAGTATATGAACTAATTGTAGCAGACTGCATTAAAGATTACTGTTGAATTCTCAAACTTGAAGTTGTGCGGTACGGTACGTTATTGTTCCACATGATCTAAGCCTAATAATAAATGGATTAAGAAAACGTGTCAAAGAAAAACATTGTTGTTTCCATCATTGAGGTAAAGCATTGTGTAAGTTGTCCTTTATTTAACATTATACCATGGTCTGTCTGAAGACTTGACTCTGATTGGCTGGAAGGTGAGCGTTCAAATCGTATAATGCACAGGTAGTTCCAGTCAGTTTAATCACCGTTCTAAATGAATGTGCTGCCTTTAACATATAGTTACAGTTGCATACAATAGCAAATGTAGAAAATGTACTGACTGTTACAAGGCACTGACATTGGAGACTATGTCAATAAAGTAAGGGATTGCAGGATTTTAATGCACAACTAGCCATGGATTATCTCTCACTTTATTGAAGGAGTCTCCAGTGTCAGTGCCTTGTAACAGTCAGTACATTTTCTACATTACATTTTTTAAGTCTTCAGCATAGACGACTTTGCTTTTTCTTGTTTCTTAGACAAGCATGGTGTCATAACAAGCGTTGTTTTTTGCCATATTACTTTTAAGAGACAGGAAAAAACAGAGGCTGGTGAGGGATGAACAGTTTAAAACTCCTGTAAAATAAGTGATAAGTGGAACTTACTTGTTTTGCAGACATTCCATAACATTAAATGTAACTGTAAATGGTCAAAAATTAGAAAGTGTCATTCAGTGATAATTAAGGGCCAAGCAGCAAAGGTGCGTAGGCACCTATTGTATCCATTACTTTTCTTCTTCTTCTTCTTCTTCCCCAATGGGAGTCTATGGCAGCCCTATGAACCATAAGTAAGAAAACGATGAAGTTTGGCACACTCATACATATGACCTTGAATAGTATCTAGACTAATTATGGGGTCTCTAGGGCCAACGCTATAGCGCCACCACTAGTTCAAATATTCACTTTTCAGATGGTTATAATTCAACACTTTGTCCTATAGAAAAGAAGTTTAGTTCATCAGATTACTCTCCTCATGCTTATCACAATCCATATCTTACATTAAGACTCCACCCATTACAGTAGTCACCATTTTGAAATGCACAGCATTACGTTTTTTCACTACTCCTCGTACAAATTTGGCCCAATTCGTACCAAAGTTGGCTCAGATGATCAGTGGACAGAGCCACACAAAAATCACTGAACAGAAGTTTGATATTCTTATTCTAACTAATGTGTTTTTGAGCTTCACCTTGGAAGCTCTCCTCAGCATCAACACAAACATGTGTTCTCTGTGTGGTGCACTGTGATAAATGACAAGCTTCAGTTCTAGAGGTCCTGGGGTCGATTCCTGGCTGTTGCCAGTTCTTAAAAATGGCTGTAATCCAGTGTCATTTGGTTCCTTTCTTCTGTGGCTCAGCATTGCACTAACCTTTTAACCTCTTGGCATGCAAATAAATGCCTCTGTTCTGTTAATTTCCTGTTCAATCTTATTCTCAGCTGTGCTTCTAAACCCATCTTTTATTCATTCATGTACATTCTATTACTCTTAGTGTTCTTCATTGCTCTTGCTGCGCCTTTGGTGCTTGGCCCCTTTAATCGCTGCTTGCAGCTGTATTTAAAAATTGAAATTGTTGGCAAATTGCTGTGGTTTAACAGGAAGAAAACAGTTTTGGGATGTGCTGTTATAAGAAACTAATCGACTTTGGTGTGTTAACAGTATCTCAGCTGTGCTTTGGGGTTCATCACACCACCTCGTTTTTTATTATTTTCCTCGAAAAAACAGCATGTCTCGAAGTGTTTTATTCCTTAAATATGAAACGGAAAATATCTTTTGGAGAGCGAAAGCCATTAGAAACAATGTCTCTTTGAAAGAGAAATGCTGGAGACAGCCACAACAGCTGCCCACTCGGCAATAAAGAATTTTTTATTTTTTTTAAATGATAGCCTGCCCTGGACACGTAATCTATTTGGACACCCCTGGTTAAGCACTTGTTTTATTTCATCATTACTGCCCCAGCATGTGTATGAATAATGCTTTTGGCGATTTTTTTTTTCATCTTCTTTGCTGGTGTGTACCGTCTGACTTGACAAGTCATGTTAATTAGGAAGCAGTATGGACACAGTATGCAGCACTGTAAGTAAATGCTAAAAGTGTAAGACTCAATGTGTGTCTGTTTGCTGTTTGTGTACTAGCTACACCAAAGGAGAGCTGGACATTGCCTACATCACATCACGTATCATAGGTGAGGATTTAAACACATCTAAACAGCTATTTCATAAAGCATTTCCATCTCTCTCTCTTTTTTCCTTTCTGTTTCTGTCTGCCATGTCAGTGGGCGAGAGGTCACTCAGAAGCTTCATGTGATAGTGCTGTGTTTGCTCTCTCTACACATTTTGCTTCATTCTTTCAGACTTATTCGCCCGACAAACAGTAGTAGACCTCATTTCACTCCTCACTTCTATAAATAAATTATTTGTGACCTGCCCTGAATGGAATCTTTGGGTCATTTTAAAAAACCATTATGGCCTCAGATGTGTTAGATCCGAATGCACACAATAACCTGATCCGATCTCAAAGCTTAACACTGTTGATGATCGCGGCAGCTAATAAATTCAGTGCTTGGAGTTAAAGCAGATTATGACCTCATCTTCTGACTGTACTTATCCCTTTTCATGCTCTATCAGTGATGTCATATCCTGCGGAGGCTGTGGAATTGGGCTACAGGAACCACGTGGAGGATATCCGCTCTTTTCTGGACTCGCGTCATGCCGATCATTACACTGTTTTCAACCTGTCCCAGAGGAACTACCGTGGAGCCAAGTTTTCCAACAGGGTGAGACGACTCATCTGAAATGTTCACAGTCCAAGCCTTGAGGAACTTTCTCTGTTCTGACTTAACTAACAGAGGTGCTGAGAAAGTCTCTGTGGGGTTGTACAAACAAAGGTTGAGTAATGGAAGACTTTAGAAAGCGTTTCCTTTTTTAAAATGATTCTATGATAGCGCAATGAGTCATTCCTAAGCCTGATTTCTTTACAGTGGCTCAATGAGATGCGGCAGCAAATAAGAGGAGGTAATATTGATATTGCGAGAAGCCAACAGGCTTTCCTCAGAATTTTCACCACTTTACTGTTAAAATAGCAAAACACTGACCTGAGGTTAAACTCCATTTCTGTAGAAATCATTACATTCCTTCTTGACTTTCTCATTTCTAACCAAGCCCACTGCCCCTGTTGAAAGATTAGATATGCCTCATACTGTACCTCCTGCATTTCATTTAATGAAAAGAGGAAGTTAAACAGCTTTATTCTTGCTGAGGGTGGGGCTAATTTCTTGGCAAGGATGAACAAATTAGTAGCCAAGGCTCCCGAGACAAGCAGACAAGCAGGGTTGAGTTTCCCAAAAGCACCGCAGTACAAAGATCATGGTTGCATGGTAGAATGAGTATCACATTGAACACTCTCCCTACCAGTAAACCTTTACTTTGCAATGCTTTTGGGAAACTCAGCCCAGATTATTTTTCTCTCGATGTTTCCAGGAGGACAAGGAATGTTCAGTGGGCTGTTTATATAACAGGCAACAGTGTTTTTTTTCACTACAGTGGTCCAACACTCAGAGAAAGAAAAACTCGACTTTCGCAAAAAAGAAACCTTTTCATTGAATAGATTTGTTTATACATAACATACCCCAATTGGTTCATATATTTCTCAGTGGTCCACAGCACCTTGATCTTCTGCTCTATGCACACTCACTGAGGATGTGGTCTGGATGTTGTTAGGAAGTACTTTTACTAAGTGTATTATTATGCTTGAATGGACACTAGACAATGTTTCTAGATTCAGGATATTGAACCAGTGACTATTGAACTGAGCAAAATACAATACATGTATAGAAGAAGCCTTTATTTTGTCACATATATATTACAGCACAGTGAAATTCTTTTCTTCGTATATTCCAGCTTGTTAGGAAGCTGGGGTCAGAGATGATATGGCACCCCTGGAGCAGAGAGGGTTAAGGGCCTTGCTCAAGGGCCCAATAGTGGCAGCTTGGCCGCTGCTTCTGATCAGTAATACAGAACCTTAACCATTGAGCCAGCACATATATACAGCACAATACAAGTATAGCACACAACCAGTGTTGTAACTCTAGCACTATACGGCATCATCTCCAATGTTAAAGTGCACCTATTATGGTTTTTCAAATATTACCTTTCATGTAGTGTGTTATAGAGCTGTTTGTGAATGTAAAAACATCTGCAAAGTTTAAAAACATCAAAGCGCACGACAAACGAAGTTATTGACTCCTAAAAGAAGGAACCGATTCTGAACAGCTGAATCGAGTCATTAGTGATTCCAGACTTACTTCCTCTACCAACCTACGTAGATTTGTAACAAAAAGCCCCGCCTCCGGTCTTCATCGGCTGCTCGCCTACAGAGGGGGCTGATATTAGATATGGTATGGATATGGGTATGGGCGTTTCCTTTTCGACACACGCTGACAGCGGTAGTATGCTCTCTGAAAGGAGGAGTTTAGAAGGAATCATTGAACGAGTCGTTCGTGACACTGGGGAAAAAAAAGTAATGCTGCAATTTAAATTATGAGCATGTTAAAGTGTTTTTTGACTTCAGATGCATGCAAATCTATTTAAAACAATTAGGCACGTTTCTAGACCATAATAGGTGCGCTTTAAGTAAAAAACATCTTTAAAAATGGCAAGAGAACACCACAGCTCATAGCCAAAGACTATGACCTTTTTGTTGAGGGCACATATACAATTCACCATGTTTGCTTCATCAGCGTTGACTCTTTTTAGAGTAGTTAATTGGGCTGATGGGTAAGCATAATATACGACTGGGCAAGCACTTTGGAGCTTTACCTTGCTTCATGAATTTATGACCCTGTCCACCCCTAAACTAACACCCCACTAACTAAAAATGACAAAGAAGTGAAGAATGTTTTAAATCCCAGGTTTTCTAAGATATCTTTAAAATGACTTTCAGATATGGCGACTTATGTCGGTGACTTATGACCAAAGATTATGTCAGTATTTATGTGGGGAATGTTACGTCTATTCAGAGATGGCCTAAGCACCTGCTGACGTCAGTTTCTGAACTGCCATATTTAACAACAGGGCTTCAACAGTCATTTCAGAAGCTTATAAGATAGCATTTGATGCAGCACATCCTGTTATCATTTAAGTTTTTTTTATTGTGCGATGACAGTTACTCAGATGCACCACTTAATGAACCCACAAGATACTGAATCAAGGTCATGAAATCATACGACGCAAGCTATTTTATCAAACTTTTGATTGGATATTTTGAATTAGTTTGATGTGCTGTTCCGTAAAGAAAACATGCCCATGGTTTTAAGAATAATCAGTCCTCAAGATTAAGAGGACAATGTCTCAGATTAAGATTGTGTCTTCTCGATACAATAAAAAAAAAAATAAATAAATAAATAAAAAAACACCTTTCTGTTGCCTTTACAGAGATGATAGTATTAATTAATTAATGGTGTCATATTATGAATCTAATATTGGCCTCAAGTAGCCTTCTATAGTTTTTTGAGTGTATTGAGTGTACAAACAAATTTCCACATGGCATATTGTGTTTCTGAAGTCAGAATACCCATGTATGTAATTTATAAACATTTGAACACCTATTAAAAGCTACACTGTTAATTTGTTAAATTTGAAATCAATGAATGTAGCATGGTTAATGTAGCATGGGTTTGGTGACACCTTGTTTGCAAGCCTAAGTGTTATTTATATCATGCATTGGGAAAATGCCTTCTATTATCCTGATATTCTTTCCATATCACCTACCCGCTACTATAAATACACTCCTAATGAGTTCACTATAAATAGCATCTCATGATGTTTGTCGTGATGGCTTTGTCAATAGACTTTTAAATATAGTCATGCAGTGAATTCTGCATAGGCTCATTTCTGTGCACTGATTAAATAATGCACAGATTAACTGCACACACGTCTCGTTTGATACGATTGCATCAATAAAACAGTGTATTTACAGATAGACTTCATATGTTTCTCGTTTGCTCAGTGACGGTTACTTCAGGATTACAGTGTGAGCTGTTAGCTCTTTCTACCCTGTTACTGAATTACTCAAGCATTTTCTGCTTCACATCATCGTCTCTCAATTCTCTCTTCAGGTGTCTGAATGCAATTGGCCATCCAGACAAGCCCCGAGCCTTCACAACCTGTTTGCTGTGTGTAAGAACATGCACAACTGGCTCAAGCAGAACCCCAAGAACGTGTGTGTGATCACTTGCTCGGTAAGAGAAGAAACAACACATCTGATTGCACCGTCAGGTTTATACTCATTTCCACCTTAGTTCTTCTCATCCTGCTGAACATTTCGATTTACATCACAGCTTTTCAGCTCAAAACTCTTTAAATCCTCCTTTTGAGAGTTTATGTCTCCTTAAGTTTATCTTTCAGTGTATTTATGTGGTGTATATTTAATCATTTTCAGTTACTGTTGGGATTTTCTGGAAGACGGCGTTTATTCAGTCATATTTCTGCACAAACATCTGTTTATAGAGGACAATAATAGAAATCACTCAAAGCAGCATGGTGGTCAACAGTAGAAGTTTTTGTTTTATTGATGTGACTGAAAATCTGATATTGTTGATTTCATTACTGAATCAGAGCAAGCCAGAAGACAAAAGTAAATGTAGTTGTTTAAGCATGGCAACCAATAAAAATAGAGAGGAGGGGCTTAACTGTGCTTTCAAATTATTAAAATAGTAAAAAGCTGTGTGCTTATAGATGAATGGGGGGGGGATCTCAAGGCAGGATAATGATCAGGCATAAACTAATGAAGTATAAATCAATAAACATGAAGCAGGCCCTAATGCAATGCTAATCACCACATACACAGGCCAATTATACCGTACCATACCGTACCGTACCATACCGTACCGTACCGTACCATACCGTACCATACCATACCGTACCATACCATTGCGCAAGACTTCAGGCAGTAACACCATTCCGGCTTATTTAAAGGGAGCAGTGTGATTGAAAACAGGTGAGTCTCATTAGTAATCACTGGGCACAGGCGCTTGAATGGAGGTCATGTAATGAGGTTATGGGCTGATACGGGAAATGTAGCCTGACACTTATATTTCTATTTATACAAACTTTCAAGACGAGATTTAACAGCACAACTGTATTATCAGTACAGTATATTAAGTTTTTAGATTGGTACGTTTAGTAAAAAAATAAACACATTTTCTTACAGAAACCTGTGTAAACCATATTTTGAATTTGAATTTGTCATAATAGTGTGTCTCTGTGTCTCTCAGGATGGCAGGGGTCCTTCTGGTGTTCTGGTCTGTGCCATGTTCTGCTTCTGCCACCTTTTCACTAACCCGGTACCTGCCATGCAACTGCTCAGCGCCAAGAAACCCGGATCAGGCCTGTGGCCCTCACACAGGAGGTAGAAATACTTCAAAACTAGGAAGCAGCAGTCCGAATACTCAAAACATAATTACAATTAAAATACCTCTTATTTCCTGTTTTACTTATGTGCCATTAAATAACTTGCAAAATAAAATGACTTTTTTTTTTTTTTTTTGCTAATGCCTAATAATTAGTGCTAGCTTGCAAAATAATAAGCTATAATATTGTATTAAATCTTTTCTAATTACAGAGACAATCAGTGATCAGCTCATGGTTAGGGTTTTTCTAGTTGAAAGCTAGCTTGCATAGGTCACAGTTTTGTTCTTTGGTTTGTTTGTTAATTTTACAGAAAAAAAAAATCACAATTTTTTGGATTTTTAATTGGAGTAACATATTCTTAGCATTTTTAAAGGTTTTTGTGGCTAAAAGGTGTTTGAGAAGCATGGCTAATAATTGTTGAATCAGATACTGGTAAGCTTATATCTAACACTTTAGATTTTATTTATTTATTAAAGAAATGTTACAACCCCAATTCCAAAAAAGTTAGGATACTGAGTAAAACGTCAGTTAAAACAGAATGTAATAATTTGCAAATCTCATAAACCCATATGTTATTCACAATAGAACACATATCATATAAAATGTTTAAACTGAGTAAATGTACCATTTTAAGAAAGAAAAAAAAACAAAGGTGATTTTGTTGATGATTATGGCCGCAATACGTCTAAAAAAAAAAAAAAAAAGTTGGGACGTAGACAATAAAATGCTGGAAAAGTAAGTGTTAATAAAAAGAAACAGCTGGAGGAGCATTTTGAAACTAATTAGGTTAATTGGCAACAGGTCAGTAACATGATTGGGTATAAAAAGAGTATCTTAGAGAGGCAGAATCTTTTAGAAGGAATTATGGGAGGGAATCTGGTTGGAAGCATATGTTGACAGGTATACTTTTGTGTGTGTTTGATCAGGTACGTAGGCTACATGTGTAGCATGGTTTCAGAGAAGCCCACATTGCCCCACTCCAAACCGCTGGTAATCAAAGCTGTCACAATGAATCCCATACCTTGCTTCAACAAACAGCGGAGTGGCTGTCGACCTTTTTGCGATGTCCTGCTCGGCGAGACAAAGATCTTCTCCACAGCTCAGGAGTATGAGAGGATGAGGTACACCAGACAACACACTAGCTCCATGTGAAACCATTTTCCACACAAGGTGTATGGAGGAAATCAGGTTTTACTAACATACTAACTGTTCTGTGAACATAGCAGTTAAAATCTGAGGAAGAACATAAGGAAATGGAGAAATGAAAATGTATGACTTCAAGGAGTTGTATATTTTTGGGAGAAAGTACACTGTGTTCAGAAGGTTACTTCCATGTTTGGATTCAGGCCGGATAGGCAAGGGCAAGAGGATGTAAGAAGCATCTTTAGTCTTGCACATGTTGTTAGAAATGTATTGTTTCTGTGATTATGGGCATTTAAAGTATAATGATCATAATTACACCTGGACTATCATACATATACATATCCCACTGACAAATTAGGTCTTCTGATTCTCTTTCAAAACAAGTGTGTCCCTAGGACATGGTATTTATATTGCTTAATTCCATACCTTTTATAAATTAGTCATGTGTGTAAAAAAATTTTTTTTTTTTTTTTGGTTACACATTCTGATAATTTAAAGAATGTGATGTTCTGTTCATTATAATATTCCTATTTTGTGATTCACAATGGTGGTTTAAATAACAGGGGTGCACAGGGGCTTAGTGGTTAGCGCATTCGCCTCACGCCTCCAGGGTTGGGGATTTGATTCCTTCTGCTGCCCTGTGCTGCAGGGGGTTTTCCTACGGGTACTCCGGTCTCCTCCTTCAGTCCAAAGACATACATGGTAGGCTGATTGGCATGTCCAAAGTCTGTAGTGTGTGAATGGGTGTGTTAATGTATGTGATTGTGCCCTACGATGGATTGGCACCCCATCCAGTGTGTACCCCGCCTTGTGCCCCATGCTCCCTGGGATAGGCTCCAGGTTCCTGAAGGGTAAGCGGTATAGAAAATGGATGGATAATATAATATACTATTAAAAGTATGGTGAGACTGATGATACCTTTTGAGCTTTGCCTAAAATAAAAAAAAAAAAAAACACTTTTCACCTCGCCTCTGTGCTAAACAGGGTCCCAGCAGGCGATAAATGTAACCTATCCACCCACATCGGTGGAAATGCATTTATTTCTGATCACTGAAAGAGAAACTGAGCTAAAACAGGAACCATTTACTTTACACCCAAACGAATGAACCATGCTCTGGTGTAAACCACCAAATTAGGTCTGTGGCTGCATTAACATGGAGCCTGTAATATTTCGCGTAGTAGTATTCCGTGAATATTTCGAGTAGTCAGTATCACATGAATGATCCTGATGTTCTCTTCCATCCAGGGAGTACAGGGTGCACGAGGGAAAGGTGGTCTTCAACCTGGGAGTGAGTGTCCAAGGCGATGTCGTGATCTCAGCCTACCACATGCGCTCCCATGCCCTACAAGCCAAGGTGAGGACAGGACATCAAAGAAGAATTGCGTTTTCTCCTGTCTTTTCAGATGGAAATAAAGTACAACAGAGACACTGTCAAGTTCGATTTTCAAGGATAGTTTCTCTGCATTAATCAACACCACCTGACCAATCCGAATCAAGATTTCAACATTGCTGTGGTATAAAGTGGATTAATAACATTAGTAACATTAGTAACGCTAATGCTCTGGTTATTACAGTATGTTTGATTTAAATGCTTGCTTTGTTGCAGGTGACCAACACACAGATATTCCAGATTCAGTTCCATACAGGCTTCATTGCCCCCGGGACAACAGACTTAAAGTTTATGAAGTAAGCTTTAACAGTTCTCTGTCTGCTTTTTAATCGAAGATACACTAATGAAGCTAAAATGTGTCTCAATCAATGCTTGTGCTTTATTCGGGCACCATTTACATGTATTCATTTTGCTGACACTTTTATCTCAAATGACTTGCATTTAATAAAAGACACAATATGCTGGGCCAATCATTTGCTGAGAACCTGAGCCACCACTCTTGAATACTTTGCTGTGGCTTTATCTAAAACATACTTCATACTTTCTCTGCTTTATCTAATAAATACTCACATGTGTGTTCAGGTCTGAGTTGGATGCGTGCGATTCTCCAGACAAGTATCCTCAGCTTTTCCAAGTGCTGCTGGAGATTGAGGTGGAGAATACTGACAAGCAGAAGGATCTCACGCCACCCTGGGAACAGTTCCCCACCAAAGACCTGAGCCCAAACTTGCTGTTCACCTGCCACCAGGAACACAAGGATGCTCTCGCTCTTGCAGGTGACGTACAGTAACAAAATTGGAACTCCATGGCTACAACAAACTGTAGAGTCAATAAATATACTTACTCAAACACAAGTCTATCTCTAGCACAGTATTGGGTCTGTTAAACAATCCTCAAGCTTTAAAATCTCTGGAGATAAACCCCTGATTTTAGAGCCTTCTAGATATTTCTGACTCCTAATTAAGTCTGAAATTTATTGGCTTATTGTGTGTTTAGATCCAGCACTGGCTCAAGGGGCCCAGGGGGGCCGTGTGGGCCCGAATGAGGAGAGTGAGCCCTCAGATGATGACATGCTCTCACTCTCTAGCCAGCAGAGCGGCGGCAGTGGCGAGAAAGCCAAAGGAGCCAGTAGAGCTGAGGCTCAGCCTGCTGCTCCTCCTCCGCCTGCTGAGGACGTTGACCTCTTGGGCCTGGACGGAGGTGGTGTTCAGCCTCCTCCAACTTCCCCACAGCCTCATACCACCACTAACACCACCACAGACCTGCTGGGAGATCTGTTTGGAGCTCCAGCCTCTCAGTTATCCAGTGGCCCCACCTCTGCCCAGTCTACTCCTAAAAGGACCACCTCCTCAAGTTCACCTTGCCCCTCACCTAGACCTACAGACAGTGAGCATGCTTTCTAGATCCTTTTTAAACTCTGTGTAGCCTTTTACTGGAGTATGATCATTATAGTGAGTAAAAGGCAACAGGAAAATGGATGATGTCAATTGAATACACAGAACATCTGTTTTAGAGAATTCTTTGGTCAGTTGAAATAATTTGGAAATAATTTGTACCTACATGCAAGTTTGCTTCTTTGGCTTTGCAGTAAAGTGGCAAAGTTAATGTAGCTACTTTAGCAAGTAATGTCTACCTCTCCCAAAACTCTGTAAGCACTGGACCTCATTTAGCAGCCATGTAGTAAAATGGCCTATTTTTTTTTTTTGAAAGCCAAACTAACCATTCCCACCAGTTTGTGTAATCATGGTTTTCTAAGTATTCATATGAGCATGTTGATAAATGTCAACCACTCGTAAATTACCACCTGCGTTCACAGCACAACTCATTTAGTTATTGAGGCCCACAGAACACCATGAAAGGCAAAGTTCAGATAGAGCTGGAAACAACAAAACGATGACCATGTTGTAGATGCAGCCATTTTGGACAATCGGGATCATTTGGTGATTTATGTAGCTTTATGGTGTGGTTGAGAAGCAAACACTGAACACCAAAAATGTTTTGGCTGGGTGACCTACATTTGGAAAACCGTGCCATTTTGATTCATCAAAAAATCTTACTCTATGGCATCAACCAGAATTGGATATGGTTTCTGTTAAGCTGCCTTATTGCCTATTGTTAAAATAAATGAAACTTACCCCAGCAGGTTGTCCAGAACACCAACATCCTGCTAAAAACTGAGTCTGAGGTTGATATGACAGTTTGTTACTTTTGCAGGTTTTGACCCGTTCGGGTCGGCTCCATCTGCCGCAAAGCCTCAAGACTTTATGGGGGCCTTCCTGGGACCAGGTAATGTGGGGCAGCCAGAGCCCTTCCTGCATGCCGCACGCTCTCCATCTCCCACTATGCAGAACATGGGCTTGGGTAAGGCATGCACCTATGCCAATGTTTCAGTAGTGTGTGTTTGTCAGGCAGCTTGTTTCCATCATATGCTCACTGATTGTAGTTCAGTCTTGTGGCTGCATTGTGCTAGTTTGGTGAACAGCGTTAGATGTGTTACTAGTCCTTGTGTCTGCTTTTTGGCTTGTCCTGGATGAGATGTTCATGTCGTAGGCAGTATGTGATTTCTTGAAGGTTAATATATGCATTTGAGTCTCTTACCATTAGTTTGACATGACCTAAAGAATCACTCACATTTATTTCTATAGCACATTTAAAAACAAAAGTTGGCCAGTGTGCTTTACATGCCAAAACCTAACAAATTCATACAACCTAAAAGCATGAGACCAAATCCAGAACTAAATTAAATACAGTCGAATGCAAGTGAGAATAAATGAGTCTAAATGAGATTTAAAAACCTCAAGAGAGATACAGGATCTAATATGGAGAGATGGGCTCATAGTCGAGGAGCTGCAACTGAGAGCCCTTTTGATTTTAGACAAGACTTGGGAATAGTTAACTGAAACGCCTGTGAAGATCTTAATGGTCTAGAGGACATATGTTGCTCATCTTCTTCTTCTAATAGCCATTTATACCTTTTAAAAACAAATGGTAAAATTCTAAACTTCACTGGAAGCCAATAGAGGGATGTTAATACAGGTGACGTACTTGCATATTCCCTAGTCCCAGTCAAAAGCCTAGCAGCAGAATTCTGAATGAATACAGTGAATTACAGTAGTCTAGTCTGGATGTAATAAAAGCATGCATAACAATTTCCAAATCATTAAAAGACACAGGTTTCAATTTCACAATACTCCTTAATTGGAAGAATCCACCTCGAACCAGAGTTTATATGCTTATCAAACTTTAACTCTGCATCAAAAATAACCTCAAGACTCCTTTCCTGATTGTGTACCTTTTTAGATTTAATAAGTCCTAAATTATTAATTATGTTTAGTTGAACTTGGAGGGCCAAATACTACCACTTCAGTGTTTGCTTCATTCAGGTGGAGAAAATTGGCTGGCATCTATTCCGTAACCTTATTAAAGCAATCAAAAGGTGATTTCAAGGCTAAATTATGCCCCACATTTAGAGTGAGATAAAGCTGAGTGTTGTCAGCATAAAGGTGATTTATGTTTCTGACGGATATTGGCCAGAGGAATCATAGAAATAGAAAATAAAACTGGACCCGATATAGATCCTTGTGGAACCCCACATTTCATTAAAGTGGAAGAGGAAGAAATATTCAGCAAAGTTCTCCTGGAAAGACTTTAATCTTTCAAAACGTCATAAGACACCTGCAACTTATCTTCTTTCCACTGCCTCTCTACCTTTCTCCACACTTGGCAGAGACTTTGAGTATCATTATTAAGAAAATGTATTGCCCCATTTTCCAGGGTTTGCATTACACTTAAGCAATAAATCAACACTGAACAACTTGTATATTAAGCTATATAATTAATATCGTAATTGTAGTTTATTAAGTGGCATCTAATATGTATTTTGTAATACATTTGAGTTGTGTGTTTTTTTTTTGTTTGTTTTTATTTATTTATTTATTTTTTATTCTTTTGATCAGCATGTTTGTACGTTTTCACTTCATATTTGTACTGGTTACCGGTATCCTGCATTACCCACAATACTGTTTGGCTAACTGATGATAGTGGTGCCAGAACCCTTGTTTAATCTCTACCCAAACTGATGGACAAGTTGCAGCAGCACTTTAGTCTGTCCTGCTTTATGTACAAACTTTCTGTCTGGAATTTGCTGGTGAAGTTTTCCTTTAATAGTTAGTCATTTTTAAAAATATCTACACATTTACTTGGCAGTTGTCATGTTAAATGCAAACCCAACTCAAAGCAAACTGCCAGAGACCATTTTGTTAGCTAAGTATAAAAAGGCTGGAGCTGAATGAGGTCTAACTTGTGCCAATCCCTGCCAGGCCGCAGCTCGCCCGTGCCCCCCACTACACCCACTGTAAACATCCAGCAGCAAAGCACTGTGGGAGGAGGATGGGACTGGAACAGAGCAACTGCCCCTGGCAAGTGAAATTCAACACCACAAAGACCAGAGCAGGACATCTGCTGGAGAATTTAGGAGTTACACCTAGATTTAAGCTTTTGTACATCACCTGCTTCATCATTTTGAGTTCTTTCAAAGTCTATGCTGGTAGATGAGATGCCATTAACTAACTAATGATGGATTTCATAACATGCAGTGCTGTGCAAAAGTTTTAGGCACATGCAAAGAAATGATGTGGAGCAACGATTCCTTCAAAAATAATGCAATTAAATGTTTCTACATTAAAAGAAATACTATAACGGGCAGTAAACAGTAGTAAATGAAACAAAGGCAATATTTGGTGTGACTTTTTCTTTTAAAAAAAAAAAAAAGTAGTCTTGGGTTGAATTAGTGCAGTTTTATAAGGAAATGAGCTATGTTTTATTGAGCATCTTGCAGAACCAGCCACAGTCCTTCTGGAGACTTTGACTGTCGCACTTCGTTGGGTTTTTAGTCTGAAAAATGTCTTACCACTTAATAACCTGCTTTCTTTACTGACAAACATTTTTCTGTAACTTTTAATATTGTACTGGAAAACTAATGTTTGGGGATCTAAAATGTTTTTTTGTACTGACTTGATGTAGGAGTTATAAAATAAAATTCTATAACAAAGTTTGTACTAAAAAAAAAAATAAGGTGCCTAACACAGTACTGTATGATAGCTGAATTAGTGTTCGCTAGATTTCTAGCCCTTTATTCAATTGGCTGCATTCTTAACCTAACATTAGCTAGTTGTGTTAGCAAATCTGGCCAGCTTCTAGTTGGATATCTACAGTACTACTGAAGGGATAGCATTAGCAAGACTGCTTATTTGGCTAATTTTAGGTGTCTTAGCTAATGTTGCTAAATCATGGCTACACAATGGTTTTCAACTGGACTCTGATATATTTTCAGACAAATTTATTAACTTTGCACATTATGCTACGTTTGAGAGCTGCAAATTTTCACACTGTGGGAATTTCACAAGCACATAGACAGGTTTTGACTATAAAACTGAGTTCATACAATAACTCAAATTCACAGAAAGCAAAGATCCACTAAAATGAATATTCCTTGTTTGTATTATATATTTATGCACATTGAATGTGCAGATGTTTTACGTAAATGATACTTGGTATTTGCTGCGTGTGTGGAGGAAAGACAATATAAATAAAATTGAGGCTATAACGTGTATCGGATGACTGTGTTTGCAGGTGGTGGTTTCAGTGTAGGCAGTAAATCCGCTGGTACGAGTCCTACTGGCTCTGTACACAACACTCCTACTCACCAGGCCAAACCGAACACCCTGGACCCTTTTGCTGACCTCGGCAACCTGGGAACCAGTCTGGGAGGTAAAGTGGAATAATGTGTAATTATTAAACTTGGGGGTGTGAAAACAGGTATGGAAAAATGAAGATTCTCTATTGGAATAAATCATCACATCTCAAAACATTCTATTTTGTGCAATTTTTTTTTTTTTTTAAATACATTTTCTTAAACTATTGAACTCCTTTCACTACGGCTATCAAGATAGTTGTACTCATAAATTTACACACCCCTTGCAGAATATGCTAGATGTTAATAATTAAAAAAAAAAAAACAGGGATCATAAACATTTTTTTATTTAGTACTGAATAAGCTATTTCACATAACAGATGTTTACATATCATCCACAATACACATTATTAGCTGAATTTACACCAATGATCTAGTTCAAAAGTTTACATATGCTTGATTATTAATACTGTGTGGTGTTACCTGGATGATCAGCAACTTTTTTTTTTTTTTTTAAACTTGTTTTTGTTTTGTGATGGTTGTTCATGAGTCTCTTGTTTGTCCTGAGCAGTTAAACTGGCCGCTGTTTTTCAGAAAAATGCACATGATTTGGTTTTCCAGAATCTTCTGCATATTTGACCCATCTTTTTGAGCCATCTTTTGGGACTCGTATACAACTACCGTATTACAAAAGGTGCAAACCTTCACTGATGGTCAAGAAGGTAACACAATACATTAAGAGCTGGGGGGGGTTAAACTTTTGAACAGGATGATCAGTGTAAATTGTTTTGTTTTGTGGGAAACATGTCAATCTTATGTAGCTTCTGAAGGGCAGAACCTAAGGAGAAAAAAGATCTTTAACAAAATACTAACAATTTACACCAACCATACTGTTCAAAAGTTTACACCCCCTGGTTCTTAATGTACTATGTTGCTGCCTTGAGCATCAGTGAATGTTTGCACCTTTTGTAATACAGAGGTCATTGTACGAGTCCCTCAGTTGTCCTAAGTGTGAAAAGACTGATCTCCATGTCATATAGCGACTGTTGGAAAGGGGTCAAATAGGTAGAAAATGCTGGAAAAACAAATCCTGTGCAAGACCTGGAGGTTGAAAGAATCAAGTGTATGTAAACTTTTGAACTGGTTCATTTGTGTAAATTCAGTTATTATTGTGTCTTATGGACTAGATGTAAACATATGTTATGTGAAAGTTTATTCAGGGTAGTACTAAATAAAAAACAAATTCAATTTTTATGATCCCTCATTTTATTTTTATTTATTTATATAACATTTAGCATATTCTGCAAGGGTATGTAAATTTATGAGCACAACTGGAACATTATGTTGCAGTTGTATTACCATTAACATTTTGACATTGTTTTGTTCTGAATCTTTTCCTGTTGCACTTTCCCTACAGGTGGATCGGGATTCTCCAGTAAGCCCGCTACTCCAACTGGAACAGGAGGAGGACTTCCTCCAATGAGTTCCCCCCAGAGACCCACTGCCTCTCCCCAACACACCACAGCAGGCTGGCAGTCCAGCACGGCTTTCCCCTCATGGCCACATGGAGGTGCGGGTCAGTGGCAGCCACCGACCCAGGCCAAAGCCCCAGGACCATCCATGACACACAGCTCTCCTCAGAACAGGCCCAACTACAACGTCAGCTTCTCTGCAGTGGGTGGAGCTGCGCCAGGGGGAAAAGCACAACCCAATATGGGTCAGTGACACCAGGTGTCCTTTAGACACTGATGTGCTTAAATTCCATGTGCCGTTCACCTTTTTTGAATAGTAATGCACTTGTATATTATTGTTTCTATAGTATAGCTAATTCACTAGGACTTGTATGGCAAACAATCCACATTATTATTATTATTATTATTATTATTATTATTAAACGGATAGAAAAATGTAGACGCTTTCTCTAAGGAGACTTTTATTTAACATTTACGGAAGGGGTCTCGAGTGTTAGTTCTTTGTAGTGGTCAGTAAAGAGACCTTTCAGGAAATTTGCCTTCTGTCTTTTTCTGTAAGATGAAAAGCTGCTTTTTCTGGCTTATTAACTTTAAGACGTGGGGGGAGAGACAGAGAGGCTAGTCAGGGAAGTGATAACAGGAACTAACTTTTCTCGTGCACATTCCACAACATTGCATGTAACTACATGTTGCTGTGGTATAAGAGGAATAAAACGCTGTAGGACATGCTGTAATAGGAAAAGAACTTGGTTTCTTTTTGTTTCTCTTAACAGCACACCCTGTTGTGTTTTATTGCTCATATATCCAATATGATGCGTCTTTATATCGATTATTAGAATTGCAGACAAAAATGATAACTAGACACACAGTGCCTTCACATGCCTGAAATACTCTTGTTCCTCTTAATGTGTGGGAGTGTTGATCATTTAGCTTTGTATTTCCCAATACTAGACCATGGTATGGACATTTTAGTAAAAATGTTTACATGGATAAAATTAAGGGTTAAGAGTTCTCAATCATAACTGTAAAGCATGTGCAACACAACTGTACATTCTCCATGTATTTTATTGACCATATGAACTTCAGTAGCGCAAGAATATATTTTTCATCATTGGAGAAAATACAATATAGGTTACTTCTGTGTAGAGATTCTCTTTGAACCCCTTAAGTTCCTTCAGCTTATTGTTCATTTATTCATCTGCAACAAATTATTCTATGACAATGAAACTGTCTGACACTTATGAAAGTGAGGACGGTAAGCCGGGGCCCACTGATGGTGCCTGGATGAGTTATTGTACATAGTGTAACGTAGCATTTCTGCCGGTTTCCTCAGGTACCAAACCGAAGGCTACTACTATTAATTTTGATGACCTGCTGTCTGGCCAAGGCTTTACGGGCAATAAGGAAAAGAGAGGCCCAAAGACTATAGCAGAGATGAGAAAAGAAGAGATGGCAAAAGAGATGGACCCAGAAAAACTCAAGGTGAGAAACAATGATTGCAGGACAACAGGGAATAATTAGCTTGCATACAGGATCATTATCAATAGCGCCTGGCATTATACCATTACACATCACAAAACCCTGTAATCCTGTAATCCCCAAACAAATGTTAGGCATACAAGTCTGTTTGTGTCAGTATTTCTTGTTAACGATTTTATTTTAAATCAAGGATTAGTCATAATTACTAACCCGACTGTAACTTTAACACGTAAGCGCAGGAGTTTAATCAAAGTAGAGTTTGCCCACCCAATAGCTCTTGTGTGTTTGCTGCAGATCCTGGACTGGATCGAGGGGAAGGAGCGTAACATCCGTGCTCTGCTCTCCACAATGCACACAGTGCTGTGGGAGGGAGAGAGCCGATGGAAACCTATAGGCATGGCTGACCTTGTCACACCTGAACAGGTGAAGAAGGTCTACCGCAAGGCCGTGCTGGTCGTCCACCCTGACAAGGTGAGCGGGTCTTTTATTTGTGGCCTACGAGGGCTTGAAGAGCGATTTGTATAAAAGTCAATATATAAAATATACACTCTGGCCGAAAATGTGGACACCTGACTATCACACCCATACTGTATGTGCTTGTTGAACATCCCATTCAGTCCCTCTTCGCTGTTATAATAACCTCCACTATTCGGGCAAGGCTTTCCACTAGATTTTGGAGTGTGGCTGTGGGGATTTGTGATCATTCAGCCACAAGAGCATGAGTGAGATCAGGCACTGATGTTAGGTGAGGAGCTTTGGGGTGCAGTCAGTGTTCCAGTTCATCCCAAAAGTGTTCAGTGGGGTTGAAGTCAGGGCTCTGTGCAGGACACTCAAGTTCTTTCACACCAACTTTGGTAAATCTTGTCTTAATGGAGCTCGCTTTGTGCACAGGGCAAATTGAATGCTACAGCATATAATGAAAGTCTAGACAATTCTTTGCTTCCAACGTTGTACCAACAGATTTTGGAGGAACCACATATAGATGTGATGGTCAGGTGTCCACATACTTTTGGCCCTATAGTGTATTCATGTGCAATGAGTACTTCATATGTGATCAGGTTCTAAGCTAAAATATCTTGGGAATTCATGATCACAAAAACCCGGATCATCTTCCATACAACTTGTTATGGAGCTGGTGTTGATTTTTAAAATCTTGATAGATTTTAAAAATCTATCATGTTGATCTATCTTTTCATGTTGATATTTCTGTAAAGCTGCTTTGAGACAATGTCTATTGTAAAAAGCGCTATACAAATAAAATTGAATTGATAGATAAAATCTTTTTTTTTTTTTGTCATTTGTAAGTCGCTTTGGATAAAAGCGTCGGCTAAGTGAGTAAATGTAAATGATAGTCCAAACATTCAACTAAACAGTGCTAAACTAAATTCAAGTAAACTAGGATCTTTGGCCTCCTTGCTTACCTCAGCATCATTCTAACAGCATGTCCATGTGTGCAATTCCTAGCTATTTTTTTTGGGAACCATTTTGTTGGTCTTGATTGTGCTTAATGATCTTTATGTATTTATATATTGTTTTTTGCAATTCAATGATTTTTTTTTTCAGTTTTTTTTTGTTTTGTTGCAAGAACCTCTTTGGTTTTTTTGACATGGTGATGGCAGACATAAGAATTTTTCACGTACCCAACCCCATTTGTGATGCATTCAATGTAACTCAGGAGTCAGAACTCAAAATTACAGCATTTTAAACCTTTGTGCGTTTGAGCAACAAACATGGACGCCTCTACATTTGACTTATGTTAGCAAAAATCTAGCCAGCTAATGTTAGTGCGAGTGTGTGTACCTCTGCAGAACAGCAAATTTTATAGTTAATGTTGGAGTTAATGGTTAGCACGTTTACCTCGCACCTCCAGGGTTTGGGAGGTGCGAGGCCTATCTCCGCCCTGTGTGCATGGAGTTTGCGGGTTCTCTGTGTTTCGGGGTTTCCTCCCTCAGTGCGAAGACATGTGTTGTAGGCTGATTAGCATCTCTAAAAAATTGTCTGTAGTGAGTTTGTGTGTGATTTGTGGAGACTGGAAGAAATTCTCAAAATAATCTTTTACAGAGATGGCAACTTGGTATTCAATAACTGACTTTTTGTTTTTTTTTTAATGCTGTTTTAAAAGATTGGTTTATGTGAGAAAAGGCAAGTTTTCAGTTGAATGGAAATATCTGGGCATTTTATACAATAACTTTTTTCCCATTCTTTTGAAAAGTACCAATAATGTGTATATATAATTTGTTCTCTCTCCAGGCAACTGGACAGCCCTATGAACAATACGCCAAGATGATTTTTATGGAATTAAACGATGCATGGTCAGAGTTTGAAAGCCAAGGACCGAAAGCTCTTTACTGAGACTTCCTGCACCAAGTGACCATAGGAAAACCCCACCCTGCTGCTGTTTACAACATAATTGGTCAACCACTCCTACTCAGAACAGCATGAGATGATGACCATGTTCATCAGAACCCCCTTCGCTGTTCTCCTCCCTCTCCTACATCCTGTTCTGTACACTGTACACACTAGAGCATTCGTCTGCATAGTGTGACTGTGTGAGTGTCAGTCTGTAATGACTTGCGGAACTGGCCTCTGATAAATCAGCTGATGAGCGAGCTACTATCTGAGCTTAGACATAGTGATGTGTTCTCCACAGTGCTAGAACTTGCATATCTTTCTTTCTATCAAACATAGTATTTCTTCCTTTTTTCTTTTTCTTTTTTTTTTGTGTGTAGTTGGGTAGTTCAGTACCTAAACATCTTGCCACACATTAAACTGGTCTATGTTTATAATGGTGCAAGTGATGTAGACCACGTGCAGGTCGAGATGACACTGGAGTATGTCCTTATTGATACTTAGCACTAATGGTTGACCGATTTTGCATTTTACCGATAACTAGGTTTGGCGGTACCTGCTGATGACTGACTAATCAACCACTAGTCTGAAAACAGTTTAAAAAAAATAAAAATAATAAAAAAAAATTGAATAAAAAAGTTAAATATACTTTATTACAAAAATACTGCGCCGGCTACACCATGAAAATATACTTTACTCTTTGTAAATTAAATAAATATGAATATATTAACTGTTACAAATAACTACAAATAAAAATGGACATCCAAAATTAATTAAGAAAAACACTTCAAATAACCCAACAAAATCTGTCGGTGATCATTTTTGTTTTGCAGCTAGAGGCTGCTCTCGGACTCCATGATGACAGTGGTCACTTCTCAACAGACAAAACTGGGGTAAACTGTCAGTGTGTTTTTCTGATTAATCAGCAAAACCGATCAACCTGTCTTAGAACCAAGGGTTAAGGTCAAAGGTTAGCATGAGGAAAGGATGTCAGCATACAATAAAAATAAAATTTCCTTCTGCTCTACCCATCTACACTGTGTGGAGTGATGAGACTGTTGAAATCCAAGTGCAGGAATAAAAAGCACAGAAACAATGAAAGACTAGACGAGTCTTGTACATGCAGCTAGATATATTGATATATTTATCAAATGACTAGGCGTTGAATTATTCCACTGACTACTGGTATATCTGTGTGTATGAAATGTGCTACACTCTTTTACATTGTTTTGTTTACAAAAGTAGTCTTAAGAGAAATGGTTTATTCACAGCAGAGTGTCTACAACAAAAAAAAACAAGTAACTACTAATATTCTTACTGAAATAATGTATCGTATTGGGGCGTGCACTTAATTCATTGTGGCAGGTGACTACTACAATCTTAACACTGGAAAAATTACAGTGATCATGAGTAATGGGATAATAGTTAGGGCGCTTGAAGGAAAATCATTTTGACATTACAAAACAATTCTTGAAAATGTAATAGATTTCTTTTTGGAATGAGAATGAATTGTGAAATATATAATCAAAGGATGTTTTGACTTTTGGTGCCTTTCACTATTCACTGACCCATTTTAACTCATTCTAATTGGCCTTATTACTGAATAAAAATAATGTTTCAAATAGGCATGAAAGTGTATACACTCATATGGTTCGATTAAAAAAAACAAGGGTTTCAATATTAGTCGACACCCATTTGATGTGTTGGCTTTATTCAAGTCTGCACTTTTTTTTATGCAGATGTTTCTCTATCCTCTGGAATAATATCGAATATCTAATTATGTCCTATTGTGATAATCATGAAACAGGATTATGTCACCTCTGTCAAGATACACTGGCTTAACACAATTTTCTGACTGAATTAAGATGTATATTTGGCCTGAATATGTGCGAGTGTGTATGTGTGTGTATAAGTGTGTATTGATGTCTATAATTCTCCCAGTTTATTGACAGGGCTGACTTACTAACTCTCTTGTGTTAGGGAATGTGAATGACCGAAACTGCATTGCTTTTTTTGCCGTCGAGATCTTTCAGTTTTATTTCACATACCATGAAAAGAAGACCACAATATCACCATCTTCACTGAACATCAAGTCAACTTCTGCAATATTTGGATAAAGTGATACATGGACCAGATGTAATGACTCGTAGTGTTGGGCAGCCACAAAACTCATCTGCCCTTTCTCTATTGGTATATTTGCACTGGAATGGCACTCTTTTAACTATGATATACAATAGAAATGTGCATTAACATGCAGTACCTACAAACCCATTGCTCATCATTTCTATGCCTGTGTGGAAAAACTGGAACATTTAGGGTTCTTCTGGATCTTTCAGTCGACTGCCTCTCCCTCTCTGCAAAAGACTTACCTGAATGTCTTCTTAAAATATCAAGCAGCGATAAATGGCTGGACTCCTGCATATGGAGTCATACATTCTTCTCCCCTCACCTGTTATGAACTGAATTATCGTCCACCTTGAGGCTGTCCTGTTGTTCTGAAGCTAATCTCTGTATACAGTAGTGAATGTGTGGTGTTACCAATAGTACTGTACTATGTAAGAAGGTGGTTTGGATACAGTTCTGTGTTTGCCTGTCTGCTGTATCACCATTACTGAAATGTGAACTTCTTTTACGTGTTCCTTCTCTCAGTTTCACCCGTAAAAAAAAAAAAAAAAGCAAGCTGCACAAATAAATGGGCAAGAGAGTACACAATCTGTAAAATGGTGTCTGGTTAGTCTTTTTTTGTTTTGTTTTTTTAAATGTCGAATCAACAATTAAGACACTTTTGTTAAGGTTGGGTTCAAAAAGATGAAAACAACACGATGATTCACGATGATTTTTTACTGTTTGTTAATTGATAAATAAACAAGCATAAAATATTTATTTTTAAATATCTTAAACAATAAAGAGTCCTAATTAAAAGTAGACTAACACAAGCATGATCCATATTAGGAAAAAGAAGGCTAATAGCCCAGGTAATTTCTCAGTTTATTATAATATCTCTTTTAAATGATTTATTTATAACTAAGCACATTTTCTGTCTTTACATTTTATTATTTGTTTATCAGTTGATCAGATCGGTTTCCCCAGTACAGTGTTGCCATGTCTGCTGATAATATTGCGTTTTTTGGGGATTAAAACAAAACATGGAAACTGGAGTTGACTTTTCTATTGATATTATTAATAATTTACTGGCAGCCGACGCCATTTTGCGTGCTCAATAAAAGAAGGCAGTTTGTGAGATCGGCAAGTTGAGAGAAGCAGATGATGTACAGTGTTACTCGTCATAATGGTTTCTTTGCAGTATTTACACACTTGGTCGGTTGACTGAGGTGATGAAAAGCAGTGTAAAAGTAGCTGTTGCGTGGTAGCTGATGCATTTTGGAGTTGAACCCACAACTCTGGAGCCGTGAGGCGAACATGCTCAGTTGAGACTAGATACAATTGAGCATTTGAGGCTTAACGGCCTTGCTCAAGGATCCAACAGTGGCAGCTTAGTGGTTCCAGGTTTTAAATTCACATTCAGTTCCATTCAGTATCCCTATGCCTTAAACACTGATCTACCAATGCTTGGAACCATGACACTAACTGGTTGTGTTTTGGAACAATAAATGACCAGGAAAAATATGGCCTACTGGAAAGGTGTATGAAATACCACAGACACCAGTCACCAGCGTGAAGAAGTCTCTCTGAGGAAGTCCCACAAGTCTTCAGGTACCATTTAGGAGATGGCCTTCTGAAAAAGTTTATATGAAAACAGTTTATTAGTGTTCTTCAGTAACCATATTAAACAAAGAGAAAAATTATTGTTTGTGCACGGAGTTTGCATGTTCTCCCTGTGCTTTCCTCCGCTACGATTTCCTCCCCCAGCTCAAAGACATGCGTTGTAGGTTGATTGGCATTTCCAAATTGTATGTAGTGTGTGAATGGGTGTGTGAATGTGTGTGATGGGTTGGCACCCTGTACAGGGTTCCCTGGGATAGGCTCCAGGCTCTCCGCGACCCTGTGTAGGATACGCGGCATGGAAAGATGGATGGATTGTTTGTGTATCTTTAATTGACTTAAATCAGTTCAATTCCATGTAATTTGTGTAGTGTTGTGAACAACAGACATTCTCACTAAGCAGCTGTTCAGAAATGTAAGAAAGGCAACAGTAGCAAGGAAATGAGGAAGAAACCTTGAGTGAAACCGTTAACTAGTGGGTGTGTATTAATTGATCAGTAAATCATTTAAGGGTGTCGGGGTTAAGGGAGTGCTTGAGGAAATCCTATTGTGTGGTACAGCTTGAAAATGTGATTTAAGTTATTTCACACAAGATGGCAGCAACAAGTGATATTGTGTGTTTGGGTATGGGAACAAAATCACAGAAACTCATAGGAAAGTATAGCTGAAGATATTTTCTCTTAAACTATGATTTTTAGCTTTTCTATAATAATTGTAGCCATTATGCTTCTTCAGAAAGCTGGGAAGAGAATAGCTTAGTCTAATTTCACACACCCATGTACCAGAACATTGAGGATACCATTTTTATGTATTATGAAACTGTTACTTCTTCCTTGTTTTCGGAAATGATGTGAAATTATCTGTAATAATTTCAGAAGAACTTTGCTCGCAGGTTTAACATCTGTGTGTGTGGTGTGTGTGTGTGTGTGTGTGTGTGTGTGAGTGGTTAGAGGGATGGATGTGCTGTGTTAAATGAGCTAAATCCACCAAAATAGACACAAACAGGTCTACATTATCTATACACTTCCAAGTACTTTTTGTAGCCGTATGAGATGTTAATATTTATGCATGCATATATAATTGTGTTGTTTTCTAATTATCTCAAGCCAACCAAGACAGCCAGGAACCTTGGGGTGATTCTCGATGACAGCTTGACCTTTATAGACCACATCTCAACAACTGCACGGTCCTGTAGGTTCATCCTGTACAACCTCAAGAAAATCAGACCTTACCGAACAGGCTACACAGATACTAGTCCAGGCTCTTGTTATCTCAAAACTGGACTACTGCAACTCACTACTCTCGGGCCTCCCGGCCAGCTCCATCAAACCCCTTCAAATGATTCAGAATGCAGCAGCACGCCTCGTCTTCAACCAGCCCAAGAGAACCCATGTCACATCCCTCTTCATCTCCCTCCACTGGCTTCCTGTAGCCAGATTCAGAATGCAGCAGCACGCCTCATCTTCAACCAGCCCAAGAGAACCCATGTCACATCCCTCTTCATCTCCCTCCACTGGCTTCCTGTAGCCGCCCGCATCAAATTCAAAGCCTTGATGCTCACCTACAAGACCTTGTCTGGAACAGCACCCTCCTATCTCAACTGTCTCCTGAAGGCTTACGTTCCCTCGCGCAATCTGCGATCAATCAACGACTGACGCTTAGCAGTGCCTACTCAGCGTGGCTCAAGGTCCTTTTCAAGGACCTTCAAACTAACTGTCCCTCAGTGGTGGAATGAACTTCCAACCTCAATCCGGACCTCAGAATCTCTCACCATCTTCAAAAAAACAGCTAAAGACCACCTCTTCCGTGAACACCTAACCAAAAATAAAAAAAAATTTGGCAGAGGTGTAAGTACTCTGGCACTTACACCTCTACTCTGCTCACTTTGCTTCTTCTGGAACTCAATTAACGGATCTTGTATTGTAGCACTACTTGTATTGTTCTCTGCTTGATATATCGCTTTGCTTGTATTTTTTCATTTGTAAGTCGCTTTGGATAAAAGCATCTGCTAAATGAATAAATGTAAAGGTAAATTATGAATGCTATTATATTAATGAACAAATCCTCCCTCGTGCCCTACAAGGATTTCCCACACACACTATCAGAGCTAAGTCTTCTCATACTGACATCTTGTTATCCACACGTGCAATTCTCATTATCTGCATTTCAGACACTGCTGAGGCACGATCCCTAAAGGCTCTCTATCTCCGTAAGAGCATCTATAATATGTGTGTGCGTACGTGTGTGTGTGGGTGTGTGCGTGTGTGTGCTGTGTGACTCATCCAATGGTCATCCATCACGTAAGTAACCTAAGTGAGGCCTGCTGCTATGTATAATGTGATTAAACATCTTAAGGCTCGCACTCATGCCGCTGGACAGCTTCTATCATGGGTATATTTGGAAACGCTGAATTTTATCAATTTGTATTATATTCCAGTGACAAAATGCTGTTACTATTTACATTATGTTGTATGTAGTTCATTAAAAAAATGTTCTCAGTTATGTTTAGTACTGATTCAATTTCTATAACAGCAGCTCTGACGGTAGTTTTGGCTGCAGAGTGCATGTTCTTATACGTTATCATTTCTATAACAACTAATTCATAGGGGCTAGTATGGTGGACGTTCATCATGTGATTATGAATGAAGGTAGTGGTAGTTCAGTCATTAAGGTTCTGAGCTAGTGGTTGGATTGTTGGAAGTTGTCAGGCCCTCAGGCTGCATCTGGTCAAACTTATGCTTGGATTGTATTTTGTCTCACTTGTAAATTGCTTTGATAAAAATGTCTGCCAAATGAATAAATACAACTGTAAACATTAAAGGGGCGGTTCAGTGGCTCATTTAGGGAGTCCTTGGATTTAACCCTTCTGGTCATTACTAGCACAATCTATAATGGCTCTTCCACCACTTCATTGTAAAAATTTGTACTTAGCTTTGCTTGTACAGTTCATCATTGTACTTTTTTTATTGTCTTTTTTTTTTTTTTTTTTTTTTTAACTCTTGGAGTTCTCAAAGTGGAAAGTTTACACACCTCAGTTCACTGCAGCATCCCCTTCACCAGCTTCCTGCATTTGATTTCAAATCATGATGCTTGCCTACAAAGTCGAATAATGGACCTGCCTTCTACTTTGATGATGGCAAAGTATTAGAGATATAACCAAATACAAGTGCATTATTCAGAAGGAACAGTTCTGGCCACACCCACACCTGAATACAGATATTTGAAGCACTAAACAGATACCGATACAGATTGTGGCATCGTGTTACACCCATAAGTATGAAGACTTTTCTCTGTACTGAAATCCAAGTGGTAGAATGAAGATCCTTTGGATATCTGACCAGCTGAGTCCCCTTACAGTCTTTAAGTGATGACTTTTTACTTTAGGTGCAATCAGTTTATTAACATACTTATTTTTCAGCCCTGGCTCCAGGGCTGATACATAAGCACTAGCTAAAGGTTAGTTAGGTTAGATTGTTAGTATCTTTAATATTTCAATACACTGTGATCATTTTAGTTAGACAAATGTGTAAATGTACTTTTCAAGTCCACAGATTGTTGAACTTCTTTCTGATCCTGTGATGCTGACTGAAAAGGGATGGTTTAGCTGGTTCCTATCACAGGAGCATCGGGCACAAGGTGGGGTACACAAGGTGTCCCATACACATTCACACACCCATTCTTACTCTATGAACACTTTGGACATGCCAACCATGCTTACAATCCAGTGGTTGGACTGGGGAGGAAACCCCCACAGCACGGGGAGAACATGCAAACTCCACCCACACAGGAAAGTGGCAGGAATCGAACCCCCAACCATATAGGTGTGAGTCGGACGTGCTAACCACTAAGCCCCCGTGCACCTGTTTCACCAAAGCATGAAGTAAAGGTCACTGATCTTGTTTATCCTGTCAGCAAACTGTAGGGGGTTGAGTGGAGGACAAGCCACAAACAGGACAGAATCAGACCTACAATATAAGTGTTTTCATTAGGTTAGATGTGAGTAAAACGGATCTATTGGCAGGTGAGCGAGGTCGTTTTGTCCTTTTTCAGGAACAGTGACAGTAACAGAAGATTTGTAGCAGTCAGGGGCAGTACACAAGGTCCGGAATTGATTGAAAGTGTCTGGCTGATTAGTAGAGAATTTGGATGTTGTGATGATGGTGGGATTTCAGGAAAGTAGTAATGGGGAAATTGATGAATCCTCTGTGATGACCAGTTAAAGGGTTGTACTACTATTTGTACTACATTTATGGCATTTAGCAGGCGCCTTTATCTAAAGTGACTTACATTTATACATCTGAGGGTTAAGAACCTTGAATTCATGACCTTCCTTCCTATAAGTAGTCCATTGTCTTAATCACTGAGCTTCTACTGCTTCCACTGGGTTGTATATACTGTAGTTGTGTCTCATGAAAACTGCATTTTCCTTGAGGTTCCTTATTACAAGCTGAACATAACTGGTTTTAGTTATTATGCATCCTAGGACATTTTATAAATGTTTATGCTCACTCCTGTTATGTTTGCTTGTTTATTAATACTTTTGATGAATTTTAATTAGTTTGTGAACTTTTTTGTTTTATATTATTACATATTTGTTTTTATTTTTTACAAATATTTTGTACGCTTTTTTTGTTTTTACTACTTTGGTGTACAATTGTGTTATGAATATTATTTAATTTCTATTTTAATAATCAACTCATTTGTACTATTTTCGACCAACGTTCACTTACTTGTGTCTGCACAAGTAATGAAACCTTGATATACGGTATACTTTACAGATGGGTGCCAAATTAAAGAAAAACTTGGTGTTATGTTGTGTGGGACATTTAATTATTTTGCCAGTGTGGTTTATCTGCAATTTTCTCCTTAGAGGGAAGCATCACAACAAATCAGTACAAAGATCTTCTGACTGATCAACTTCATCCTATGATGAAACATTTGACCCCGCCCCCCATCTGCAGGGCTCACTGTATTGTTTGACAATTTTGAAAATTATGTAAATCATATGCAGTGGCATTCACACTCACCAGATCTCAACCCGGTTGAACACCTTATGTATGGGCGATTTTAGAGTGATGTGTTAAACAGCTCTCTCCATCACCATTATCAAAACACCAATTGAGGGAATTTCTTTTGGAAGAAATGTATTCATTCTCCCAGTACTGTAGAATCTGTACCAAGAGGCACTGAAGCTCTTCTGGTAACTCATATCGGCCCAACACCTTATGAAGATACATTGTTTCTCCCTGAATATAAATCACATATACTTAAATATGTATACATTATTAATTGCATTACATATAATGCATAAAATGTTGTTTTATATTATTCTTTTCAAGCAAAGCACTCTGAACTCTTTTAAAGATACTGTAAAACATTACATTATTACTATTTTTATTGCTGTTGTTGTTGCTGCTGTATTTACATATACTTTGATTCATATAAATGCCTTTTAAATTTTTTTTTTAATTTAAACATGATATTATGGCTCCATTGTAATTATAAACACATTTCATAACACCTTTCATTGTACATTATCAACATCTCTGTTAAAATCAGACAAACAGAGAAGGTATTTTATTATGTACATTAAAGTTATATTAATGGTGCAAGCACTTTTTATATATTATAATATTTATTATATTATATGTTATAAATATTCGAATATTAATGGTGTGTGTGTGTGTGTGTGTGTGTGTGTGTGTGTGTGTGTGAGAAAGTTTTATCTAGATGATGATGATCTCACATCAGTCTATTTTGTGGGTGAAACTTTACAAGGCCGGAGATGAATCGCATTTGAAAATTTCTTGCAAGACTGTGAACTGCATCATGCTTTACACAAAGAGAGTGCTGATTTCAATCTAGCGGAGCACAGCGGAGGACACATGTTCAAGTGTCTGCAGTTCAAGTGCAGACAGATCGACCACAAAACAGAGCTGAAACCCTGAACTCTGTGCTCTAACAGCCTACAACAGTACAATGTACTTGTGTATGTGCAGCCATACATACTGAACATCTATCTATCTATAACAATGATAATGAGTCTTTATTGGTCACATATACATTACTGCACAGTGAAAAACTTTTTTCACATACCCCAGCATGTTGGGAAGTTGGGGTCAGAGCACAGGGTCAGGCATGATGCAGCGCCCCTGGAGCAGAGAGGGTTAAGGGCCGTGCTCAAGGGCCCAGCAATGGCAGATTGGCAGTGCTGGGGCTTGAACCCCCAACCTTCCAATCAGTAACCCAGAGCCTTAACTGCCAAGCAATCAATAACATTGATTAATCTCATTACAATGTACATAAACAGCACGTAAACAGTCAGTTTTCAACATTGATGTGTTGGAAGCAGGAAAAATGGGCAAGCATAAGGTTCTGAGCGACTTTGACCAGGGCCAATTTGTAACAGCTGGATGACTGGGTCAGAACATCTCCAAAACAGCAGGTCTTGTAGGATGTTCCCAGTATGCAGTGCTTAGTACCTACCAAAAGCGGTCCAAGGGAGCGAAGGCTAGCCCGTCTGCTCTGATCCCATAGAAGAGCTACTGTAGCACAAATATATACACACATATACACATACACACTCAAACAAGGTCATATATCATATAATCTTCTAGTAACTCCTTGTAAACATAGTTGTTTACATCCTTGTTTGAGTGTAATATAGGCTACCGCATTTTAAAACAGGTACAGCAAATATATCAGGTGAAACTGTGGTATAAATATTTTGATGAAACCTGTTAACCAATAAACTTCTTAACAACAATCTTTTTAATACTTGCACTGCTGCTACCTTGTTATACCCCTTGAAAATTCAACTTTGTAGGCATATATTAGGCGTATATCTCTTATCATGCTATTAAATTCTTATACCAGTCTTATACCATGTCCCTATCAACTGACAGACTTTACCTTATTTGACAGTGTAATTAAAACTTCTTTGAATGGAACTGATTCAAATCCTGTTTTTATAAGTAATGCTTCAAGGTCCCTGCTGCTCCATGTCAGAATTTTAAACATGATTTAAACATGCTTCAAGGTCTGTTGGAAAAAAGTAATCTATTTGACAAAAATAATAAACAAAGGCAGTTTTGTTCTGTTGTTTTTGAAAACTGTATTCAAAGTTTTTCAGGAACTTTGATGAATATATTTCAATTTGTGGGATTGGCAGATAGGCAAAGCTGGATCCTTAAGCAAAAATCTCTATTTCTCAGCTGAATTGTTGGTAGCTGCTTAAAAAAAATTACACCTGACCACCACTGCCAAATGTGCTTTCTGAACATCCCTGTCCAAAACCATGAGTATCAATATGAAGCAGGACCACCTTTTACTATTATTATAACCTTTACTCTTCTAGGAGCATTTTCCTCTAGGGTTTGGAGCGTGGCTGTGGGGATTTGTGTCCATTCAGCCACAGGAGCGTTAGTGAGGTCAGGCAATAATGTTGGCGAATGGTCCTGGCATACAGTCTGCATTCCAGTTCATCCCAGAGGTGTTCGGTGGGGTTGAGGTCAGGGCTCTGTGCAGGACACTCAGATTCTTCCACTCCAACATCAGCAAACCATGTCTTCATGGAGCATGCTTTCTGCACAGCAGCACTGTCATGCTTGAACATGTTTGGGAACTTGCTTGAACATCCAGAGAAGGGAAATCTTAAATTACAAAGTGCATGAGGAACATAATAATTACCCAGGAGGTGGTTTATGCCATCAACCCAGATGCTGGTTAATATTGATTTTTAGAGATTATACCCATGCAATTGTTAGAGTATATCATCCTCTCAGTTTTACTGACATCAGTGGAAAGAATGTTATCTGCCTGTCAGCTCTCTCGATTGGCCATTATATTGACCAAATGTGAGTGAGACATTTTGTCGCTGACATGACACTGACATCATATTCAGAGGCTGTGAATTTGCTCTGAGAAGTTAAGAGTCTCTCACTTTGGGAAAAAAAATTCTATTTTTAAAATGAATCTTCAGTAACCTTTTTATCGTGGATAAAGTGGTGGTGGATCTGGAACCTATGCTGGGAACACTAGGGGTGAGGTAGTAGTACACACTGGATAAGAAGCCAGATTGTTGCAAGGCAGCATACATGCACATCCACAAACTCATTCATGACTATGTGCACAGGAGATGGGAACAAGCCAGAAAAACAAGAAGAAACCCACAAAGACACAAAAAGAACATGTAAAAGTTGTGTTGTAACATGCTGATGTCGTATATCTGCTCTTTTTAGGGTGGTTTTCACAGCAAACTGATTTTTTTTTTTCTGACCCAGTGTTCATTCGAAATGGTCTGATGAGGCCTAGCTGCAGATTCTACTGTATACCAACCTACAAATACTGATCCTGCACATCTCATGGAGCTTCTTTGTGGAAAAAGCCACCTGTTAATGCCATCCAGGCAGGCTAAAGATAGGTCTCTTTAAACCCGCACTTACTGTTAAAATGCAGCGGCCACTGTGAGAAACAATTCTAGCGGAATGTATAATATATAAATATATTGATAGAAGTTTACAGGCCTTGTAAATGCTGATATGTAATCCGATCTGAACAGGTGTTAGCAACAGTGTTTGAAGGTTTCTAAAAATGTTCTGACTTAGATCGGTGAATTCTGTACAGTGAATTTATAGATTAGTATCTAGAGGGAAGGTCTTAAGTTAGGAGTTGCGGGTTATGTCGCAATAAGTTTGAATTCTGTCCTGTTTGGACACTCGTTCTTTATCTTCTGCAGGTAAATTTGGAATGAAGGTTCATACAACCACTTTATGTCCTGGCTTAGGTTTACAAAAGTATGTTATTGTATTTATCGATTTTTTTTTTTTTTTTTTTTGCCAAAACATTGTTTCAAAGTTATTTGCACCCCACACAATGAATAAGCAGTGAAGTGACTTCTGGAGAGAAAAACAGCTTCGAGTTTCTTCCCATGATGTTTAACAATATTAGAGATGCTTGAAGAGGTGTGGTATTTCAGGCTTGTCTGAACCATAGACCACCATGCCGCTTCAGAGGATAACAAAAACTTTGCAAGCAATATCATGTAACATTTTTATGGACTATTAAAGCCACTCTAAAGAAAGGGAGAAAAACAACAACAACTAAATAAAAATATTTATGACCAAGATTTAAATACTGTAATGTCCTGGAAGATGCAACCAAGATCTGGGCTAAAATAGCTTGTTACTTGGAATATTTTGGGATATTAAACGTGACATTAAAACAGTCCCATCAACACACCTGCACCAACACTCAATGCTAACCAGCAAAGTCTGTGGAATTTCGTAAGGAAGTTGCCCACAAAGATTATTGTTGTTTTCAGGAAATTAGATCAGTGACTGAATGACTGTATTTGTAAAAATATTTCCTACATGCAATTAGGGAGGCACACAACTACACACACACACACACACACACACACACACACACACACACCCTTTTAATTACTGGAATTCAATATGTGGTAGCGCATTGGCAAAAACATTGGCTTTTGGCCATCCACATATAGATACACACACACACACACACACACACACACACACACACACACACACACACACACACACACACACACACTGTAACAACTGGAATTCAATATCTGGTACTGTTACCATGTCAAGAACTATGAGAACTATGACTTATTGCCAAAAGCAGATACCCTCTATCTCTTTTTTTAAACACACACACACACACACACACACACACACACACACACACACACACACACACACACACACACACACATACTAAAGTTGATTAACGATTGGTGTGTATTTCTGGCCTTTGCTCTCTCTCTGCCTGGAGACCAGAGGGAAACACAGAGTCCGGGTCTACATAATCACAGGATCTGAACAAATTGCCTGAACTTCTCACAACGTTGAACATGCTGCTGTTCAGCCACTCTTCACACTTCCGAACACGAATAACCTGAAGAAGGTGAGTCTTTCCCATTATTAGAACAAACAGCAATAACACTTTAACCCCTCAAGCTTTTTTTCCACCTGCCTACATCAAAGAAATGTCAGAGTTTAAAAGTGTTAAGTGATGAGTATGAAGACTGTCACACAATTCTTTCTCTCACGATGTGTAGGAGTAGCAATGGAAAAAAAACCACAACACATATCATCAAACATCATATCAAATCCAGAGATTATGTTAGAAATGCTCAAAAGGAAAGTGAGAAAGCATTTCATAAGTATTTTAATAAGCATCTCTGGGTAATGTGATGCTAAATACATGTATGCAAAAGTGACTGTGTAATTGAATTAATACAACTTGGGTTAACAATGGGTTACTCAAGACAGCAGAGTATGAGCTATTGCCATTCTGGTGCCTTCATTTACCACTGTGGGTGCATACTGATAAAATAAATACGTGTCTACTTAGTATTTTGTCAGTATTAGGTACTTTTTGGGGGAATAAAATGCTGCATTCAAACTAAATTTGCCAAAAATACACATACATAGGAATGCCAGTTAAATGCTACCACTGGCTTATTATTGAGTTATACTGTGCATTTGAAAGTTCATTATAGTAGAATTACTGTCATGCAGTGAAACTAAAAGAAAAAGCAATGTGTGAATAATGTAATGAATTGATGTGTTTAAAGCCTAAACAATAGACATTGTCCCAAAGCAGCTTTACAGATATCTGGATGCAGATTTATATTTAGATCCCTAAAGAACAAGCCAGAGGGACAAGGAAAAAGTCCCTGAGAGGAACCAGGTTCAAAACTAGAACCATTCTCTCCTGGGTGGCAAAGAGTAGTGGGATTATAGATCTTTACTTTTCCATAAGTGTATACTATAAAGTCAAACAGTGCTGAGTATGTTGAAAGGATGTTCAGTATGAGCAGTAATTTCTTGATGATTACAGCAGCAGCTTTTAGAGTAAGAGTGAGAGTTGGGAACGATGTATTTTTGGGAAGTGCGGGTTTCGTCTGAAATAAATACTGAGTGAGACACCTTGTCTTTGTTGTATTGCAAGGAAGCCGGCAATAAGACCAATATTATCAGCAAGGTTTTGGTAGTCAACACATCATGCACATGCTTACTGAGTAGCTAAGCCATAATCCATTTTGGACCAGCATGGAATATAGTCTGATCTAAACAGTTTTCTTTAGCAGAGAAATGCATTTATTTGAGTTACCACTTCTATTTCATACATGGGCATTATTGACTTATGAAGGAAGAGGAAACTTCAGATTAAAACCGTGGTTCTCAATTGGTTCTTCTTTGGACTGTAAAGTATAGCCAGAAGGCCCTTTTGTTTTGTTCAGTAGTTTGTTCTTTTGTTCTCTGTTGTCCTGTTTAAACGCAAATGCTGACAAGACTGTGTTGTTAAATTTTTTTGTTTTGTGTGTGTATGTGTGTGTGTGTGTGTGTGTGTGTGTGTGTGTGTGTGTGTGTGTGTGTGTGTGTGTGTGTCTGAGAGAGAAATTTTGTGTTGAAATTGACAGGTTCTACGTTATTGCTGCTTCATCTTGAACCCAGGTTTTATATTATATAAACAGAACAGATAGACTTTCAAGGAGAGGTGTGACTTACAGTTCTCCATGTAGTCTGAGATTCAGGATTTTCCCTTCATTTTAATCAGATCTGAAGTAACTAGTAACTTGCTATTTGAGTAGTCTTCTCATTGGATACTTTATTAGTCTTACTCAAGTCATTATTAACATGATTACTTTTACTGTTACTTGAGTAATTATTTTTTATAAGTAATTTTAAATTGTACTTGAGTACAATTTGTGGCTACTCTACCCACCTCTGGCTGGTGTGATAATTGCGGGAATGGGCAGGGGTACCGGTGTTCCTATTAAAGTGGCCAGTGTAAATTAAAAATAAAAATGCATCATAAGTTCACTAACTAATTATACACCAGAAATAAGAGAATGCAACAAAATAATACGGTGCTCACCACTTACATATGTGCCACTGATTTAAAAATCACAAGGTTACCATTGGAATAGGTTATGCCAGATTACAATTCTAATTGTAAGACGTAAGCTCTAGTACGACACATATGTTTAAAAATGAATTACCTCTCAGTCAGCCAGTGGGAGTTTACAGGCACTTTTAAAGTAAGAATGAAAATGCACAAAAAACAACAAATGTAATGTCAAGCCTAATTAATTTGTCCCTGCCTAGATTGACTCTCAATTTGAATTTGATGTGTGTCAGCAATGACAGATGTCCCCAGAGGAGACAAGGACTTGATGATCTGCAAACCCATCTCCCCACCATATTTCCCTATTTTCCGGAACAAAAACTAATTTCTATTCTTTCTATTCTCATTAGGCTGAACTTAAACCCATGTTTTTTAAGGTCTGACACAAAACACTTGTTTTTCCCCCCATGTTTGTGTTCTCCTGTGATTTCTCAGAGTGCGTGTATTTTGCAATCCAGTAATGAGACAGAGTGCCGAGGCAGACGACACCGCAAATGTTCCTTCTCGGCTAACATTCTAGCACTTCTAAATGGCTTGGACAGGATGTTCATAATTTGCTTTTATTACAAGGCTGTCAAAAGCAGATCAGGCAATTTATCTGTACATGCTGGCAAACAAGTACATGGTTTCAGTGTGCTGAGGTTAATTTGTAGATCCTGATGTTGTTACATAAGCTAATGTCATTGCATTGTCGTGATCAGTGCTGTACAAACAACACAAATGGTATGAATATACAGTGAAAATAGCATTAAGTCTGAAAGTTAACCGGATTTTCAACATAAACGCTAATAAAGACATCATTATTGGTAGGACAATGTGATGTCCAAATGAGATTATAATATTTTAGCACTGCATTACTATACTTAGAAATTAAACATTATTGTTGTTCAAGCATCTGTGGCAACAAGTGTTTTATTATACTATACAGTGGGGAGAAATATGTATTGGACACGTCAACATTTCTTTCAGTAAATATGTTTCCTATGAGGCTATTCACATGATATTTTCACCAGACATCAGTATTAACTCAAGAAATCCGGAAATATAAAGAATTCAGAACGCTGAAGTCCATAAATGAAGTTATGTGTAATAAAGTGGAAGGACACAGGAAAAAAGTATTGAACACGCTAACTGAAATGTATTTGATACTTAGTGGAGAAGCCTTTGTTTGTAATGACAGCTTCAAGACGCTTCCTGTATGAAGAAATTAATGAGCCGCAGTATTCAGGTGTGATTTTGGTCCATTCTTCTAAAAAATTGTCTTTAAATATTGTTCACTTGGAAGTCAGGTGATTGACTGGGCCATTCTAACACCTTGATTTTTTTTTCTCTGAAACCAGTTTCCTTTGCTGTATGCTTTGGATCATTGTCCTGCTGGAAGGTCCACCCATGTCTCATCTTCATCATCCTGGTGGATAGCAGCAGATTCTTCTCAAAAATATTCCGGTAAAGGGCTCCATTCAACGTTCCTTCAATTAGATGAAATCTGACAGTACCATGTGATGAAAAACAGCCCCACACCATGATGCTTCCACCTCCAAACTTCACTGTTGGTATAGTGTTTTTAGGGTGATGTGCAGTGCCATTTCTTCTCCAAACATGGTGTGTAGTATTACAGCCAAACAGTTCAGTTTTGCTCTCGTCTGACCAGACTACACTCTCCCAGTATTTCATAGTCTTGTGCAAATGAGTTGTAGAAAACTTTAAATGAGCTTCGACATGCCTTTTCTTTAGTAATGGAGTCTTGCGGGGTGAGCGTGAGCAGTGGAGTGCATTGCCTATTGTTTTCTCTCTATCGATGGCACCTGCTGCCTCCATGTGTTTCTGGAGCTCTTTCTGAGCGGTCCTTGGTTCATGGGCTACTCTTCTGACTATTCTTTTGACTCCCTGGTCAGAAATCTTGAGAGGAGCTCCTGTATGTGGCCGGTTGATGATGGAGTGATGTTGTTCCACTTGTGGATATTTCCCCCAACGGTGATTATTGGAGGATTCAGAAGTTTTTAAATATGTCCGTATCCGATTCCACCAACGTTTTGCAACAATAAGGTTGCGAAGGTCTTGGGAGAGCTCTTTTTTACCCATCATGACATGTTTCTTGTGTGACACCTTGGTAACGAAAAGCCTTTTTATAGACCATCAATTTACTAACCCAGCTGATATTACTTTGCACAGATAGGGGGTATAATTACTTATGGATTTCAGCTGGTTCCTTGCCTTAGAGAACTGCTTTTTCTTAGCGTGTTCAATACTTTTTTCCTGTGTCATTCCACTTTATTACATATAACTTTATTTGTAAAGTATATGGACTTTAATGTTGTGAATTCTTTATATTTTGGGATTTCTTGAGTTAATACTGATGTCTGGTAAAAATTTCATGTGAATAGCCTGATGGGAAATATATTTACTGAAAAAAATGTTGACACGTTCAATACTTATTTCACCCACTGTAATAATAGTGTAACTTCTGAATCTGGTAAATGGCTAAGACAAAAAAGTTTTTAAAAAGTTTTTTTTTGGTGGCTAATGATTTGAAACACCTTGTAAGACAACCATTACACAACCGTTGCTGTGACTTAGCAACCCATGGCCAGTGAAATGATACAAACATTTGTATCTGGTGAACAAACAGTTATCAGATATAACAGCACGGTGAGAATGCTTTTAAATTACATAGTCAAATCTAACTGTTCTACATTGTCAATGGTACCTTTCCTTGTTTCTGGGGCAGTACTTCTATCTTTTTTATTTATTTAATATGTATATTTCTCCTGGAAATGTTGAAAAAGTGTTATAGTATTTTTTTAACGGCTTAAGTTATGTGCATAAACAGTGTAAAGCTTTAAAACAACCCAATATGCACCTTTCTAGGTAAAAGATACAGTCTACCTTGTAACTTCTTGTTACGCCACGGCCAGCAGAGGGCACTGCGGCACGGCTTCTGTCTGGTCACGTGACTCTTTTGTTTTCGTTTGCTTCCCGCTTGGACATTGAGTTAAGTTTGACCATGTCTCTGATTTGCCCCAGGTGTCCATGTTTTGGATTGAGTATGTTTGCTATTTAAACCCCTCATGTGACTGCACACTTCGCGCAGTATTATAGTTGGTATAGTTTGTACCAAACGTCTGATGCGGTTCCCTTTTATGGTTGATTACGATAGTGAGTGCGTTAGCATGTTAAGCGGTCTGGTTTCATGCCCTACTCTAGTTTCAAGCCACGATACCAGTTTCTTGTTTTCCTGGTGAAGACCGCATTTCCTGTGTTTGTTTGTCTACTGTTAATAAAGACTTTGACCTGCACCTGCATCCGCCTCCAGTCTACGTTTCGTAACAGAATACTGCGCCCATGGTGCGGAAGCAGCAGGTAGCCATGAGCGCCACCGAAGAGGCCAGGATTTGGGCGCTTTACCGTTCGTCCCTGGAGATGAGCAAACAGCTCGAAGAGGAAATTGCTCAGTGCAAAGCCGAGCTGCGCGCCGCGTCATCCCTCGTGCAATTTACCCCGTCCCCGCTGCCGAAGAGCGACGCTGTGCAACGCAGCCAGCTAAGTGACCTGACCATCTGGGTCTTCCCACTGCAGTGGAGGTGCACCATGCTACGCAGTCCAGAGGTGAAGGCTGGCCCAGAAATTTTTTTGGGGGGGAATGAGGACAGCAGAGCTCCAGCCTGAGGCCTACGGGGAGGTCTCAGCTGTGGAGCTCCCACCTGAGGTCAACATGGCGACCTCAGAGCGACAGCTTGAGGCAGCTGAGGAGGCCGTCCCGCTGCCCTGCCCGGCTGAGGAGGCCGTCCTGCTGTCCAGCCCGGCCGAGGAGGCTGTCCCGCTGCCCTGCACAGCCAAGGAAGCCGTCCTGCTGTCCAGCCCGGCCGAGGAGGTCGTCATGCTGCCCTGCACAGCTGAGGAAGCTGAACTGCTGTCCAGCCCAGCCGTGGAGGTCGTCATGCTGCCCTGCACGGCCGAGGAAGCTGTCCTGCTGTCCAGTCCAACAGAGGAGGCCGTCCCGCTGCCCTGCATGGCCGAGGAAGCTGTCCTGCTGCCCTGCCCAGCTAAGGAGGCTGTCCCGCTGTCCAGTCCCGCTGGGGACACCGCCCAGCCCTCCAGTCCCGCCCAGCGTTCCAGTGCCGCCGAGGGCGGCACCCTGAATTCCAGAGCCGGCGCCCAGAATTCCAGAGCCGGGGGCGGCGCTCTGCATTCCACTTCCAGTGCCGCCGGGGGCGGTGTTCCGACTTTCAACTCCGGTGGGGGTGCTGCTCCGCCCCTCTGCTGCCCGACGGAGGCTGCCTCACTTTCTATGGCAGCGAGAGACAGCTCGCACAGGGGCCCGGGACCCCCGTTGGAGGGGGGGTTCTTGGTGCTCTGGGAGGAGCACCCTTTGGATGGGGGTTCTGTTACGCCACGGCCAGCAGAGGGCACTGTGGCACAGCTTCTGACTGGTCACGTGACTCTTGTTTTCGTTCGCTTCCCGCTTGGACATTGAATTAAGTTTGACCATGTCTCTGATTTGCCCCAGGTGTCCATGTTTAGGATTGAGTATGTTTGCTATTTAAACCCCTCATGTGACTGCGCACTTTGCGCAGTATTATAGTTTGTACCAAACGTCTGATGCGGTTCCCTTTTATGGTTGATTACGATAGTGAATGCGTTAGCATGTTAAGCGGTCTGGTTTCATGCCCTACTCTAGTTTCAAGCCACGATACCAGTTTCTTGTTTTCCTGGTGAAGACCGCGTTTCCTGTGTTTTTGTTTGTCTACTGTTAATAAAGACTTTGACCTGCACCTGCATCCGCCTCCAGTCTACGTTTCGTAACACTTCTCTTCAAAGGTATCCATTTGATGGTATCAACCGATTGACAAATAAAAGATATTGGTTTAGTACCCACATTTCTGAGCATATATAAACTTATGCTTAAACATATAGAAAGCTTTATTCCAAAAGGGATCAGTTCACATATGGTAAAGATGCCAATGTAATGTCGGGGTGTAATAACACTTGAGTCATGTGACATAGTTCTTTGTTTATATAAGGTTATGTTATTCCATTTGCAGGGCTGGTTTACATTAGAACAGCATGACAATAGACTTTGTATCTTAGTTTGATACAAATTGATCTGATGGAGTAACATAATGTTGATGTGAAACATCAAACGTTCACTGAATTGAGCAGTTAAGTAGTTCCAGGAAGACTGGCCAATTTGCATTAGTGCAATCAGGCAATGTTCTTTTAAGCCAGTTGTCACTACAGTGTGAGACTGCTGTCATATACAGGAGATCCAGAAGACGTTGCATAGCACAAGCATAAAACGTACACAAAATACTCAGATGCACTGGTTAATATTGACAGAAAATAGGGACAATGATTCTGTAAATATGCAGAATTTGAACTTGGGACTAGTAACATGGAAGCTGCAGGTATGGCAGGTTAAAGGGAAAAAGCAACAGCTTCTGAATCTCTGAAACAGAGCTGAAACACCAGAGGTAAAATACACAATGTTGATTTTAATGTATTTTCCTCATGGTTAGATGACCATGCGTTCTCTTGTCTAGGTTTACTCTCCAGTTAAATATACCTGATTTAGATAATCAAAGACTTCAGCACAAGTGGCCATGTTTAAATTAGAGCTTGAACAAACACTCCAGAAGAAAAGCTGGGCTAACTTTGATCTGTAGTTATTGCTAGATGTAAAGGCTAATATGGGGTTAAATGCAACATTTTCTGGACAACACTGCAGAAACTAATCTAATCCCTCCATTTAAGCATCGGCTTAATAGATTTAACCTTATACCTGTATTCTTATGGTGGGATAAAATTGTCTTTAGGACATTTCTGCTTCTTAATTTTTTTTCCACCTCATTTTTCTCCCCAATTTGGTCACCTCCTGCCAATTCCCATCCATCATCCTGCTCTTCCCTATCATATGACTGCTACTAACTACTAACCAGGGATGATTAAGGTTGAACAATCTCAGAAACAGCTGAAGCTAGCCAAATGACAAGTTTTCAAACTTCCGCTCATCCTGTGTCACAGGGCAGCATAACACTACAGTACCTAACTCTACAGTATCTAAGACTCTTCTACATACATGAGCTCATATCTACAGTAAGAGGTAATTAGCTTTTTGCTGAATTGTACTGCATTTTCAATTCCCCAAGGCTATAAAGGTCCCACGGATGGACTTCCAATTTCAAAGTCCTCCATTAATGTTCAGTGGTGTTCAAGTCAGGAGGCCTTTACTGTATATGTGAAATGGTTAAACATCTATTTTAGTTAGTGTCTGGGAGAATATATGATTCATTCATTCATTCATTTATTAATTATAAAGCAACCACTTTGTCCTGGTCAAGGTCAGAGCAGATCCAGAGTCTATCCAGGGAACACTGGGCACAGGACAGGAATACACCCTGGATTGGACACCTGTTCATCACAGGCCACCATGCACACACATTCACAAACTCATTCACACCTAGGGGCAATTTAGAGTCATTAGTCTATCTACAGGCAAATGCATAGTGCAATGTTGCCAGTCTTATTTTCCACTGAGTTTTATTCATTCATTATTTAATTTTCAGTAAGCACTTTAGCCAGGTGAGGGTTGCAGTGGATCCAGAGTCTATTCAGATTTAGGGTAGCCAATCTAACATGCAAATCTTTTTGGAAGGTGGGAGGAAACCAGAGAACCCAGCGGAAACCCAAATGGACATACGTTGAACATGTAAAAGAAAAAAAAAATCCCATACAGACAGCAACCTGAGCTCAGGATCGAAGCAGGGACGCTGGACACTACCTGCTGTGCCACCCTGCCACCCTAGAAGATTTATACGTAAACATCTATGCTGTCAGGTTCTTGATTAGTCTCATCCCTTTCGATAGCACACAGGGAAGGTTATAAGCCACCATCTAGTCCCGCAGCGTGATGATCTATACCGGTCATAGCCAAGCTCTTGATGAGAGTTATCACCTGTACAGCTGCTTCTTATCCCCGTCAACTGAATGCGTCAAAGATCACTAATGAATCATTCACAATAAGCTGTCAAGAGCTCAGGGAACTTTTAAGCCTGCAATCCCACTTCATGCAAATATGCTCAAGACTTTAATTATTTTGGATTTATGCTGATGCACTACAGTAAACCAGAGGGAGAGTTTTGATCTGAAGATGGGATTTAAATATTTCATCCTCTTTACATCTTCTCTTCCTGTTTTTTGGACATCCTTCACTGTTTTATTAACACCCACACTTTTTTTTCTTAGCTGAATGAATTCATTTAGGGTCTTGATATAATTCTGCTTTCTGTCATTGATTTTCTGTTTCTTTTGAAGATAAAAAGAGCAGTGAAGAGCTCAGAACCAACATTTATCACAGTCACACAAGCAGTGTTTTATCGAATTCCTCTAATTACTGTACAGTTTCATTTCACTGCGTGTGTGTGTGTGTGCGTGTGTGTGTGTGTGTGCATGTATTTGGCATGTATTTATCGCTTGATATGCATGTAAGCATTTGATAAGTTTGATAAGCATTTGCCATGTATTTATCGCTTGTGAGTCAAATTTGAAATATCTAAAGGTTTCCAAATCCTGATTATCACGGCCTCTGGTGCAGAGCTGTTGGTGACAGAAGGGCTGTTTGTGAGTCAAGCCTGTTTGCTTTTTTGTCTTTGCCAAGAGTCTCTTTTGTCATTACCTTAACGGTTCCTCACTGCTGTAACAATGCAATAAAACGGAATGACGCAGTATGCCTGGTGTTTATGTGTTCGTGTGTGTCTGGAGGGGGCTGTTGGATTGCACAGAGATTTCTTCAGCAACATCAGGGAGATGACTCAAGGCCCTCTGGGCAGGGCAAATAAATGCAGATCAATGTATGCCTCATTGATCAACAAAAGAGGCAAATTTCAGACTTACCCGTCCATGAAAATGTGTTTGTATACAGTATTACTGAGAGCATAGTGTACGATTCTTCAGTCTCACCTTATATGAAGTGCCTCTGTGAAGTGCCTCTAAACTGTGCAGTTACATGTAAAGTAACAACTGCAGATGTGATACACATGTGTCAAGGTGACATTACAAGTTGATACACTACCCAGTGTGCCACTATAGTTGCGTCATAATATGCTAATCGAACATAATCAGTGGATTAACACCACTCTGAAATGTACATATTAACTACACAGGGCATGCAGATTTACAGTATTTTAAAGTGCGACTTCTTTATAATGTGTAAGTACACAGTTTTTAGAGATCCCCCCCCCCCGCCCAAATTCATCGCCAACTCTTTTCTAACAAATGCAACCTGGCTCACAAAGTGCTGTGTACTCACCATCTCTGGAGGCAACTATGTAGTAGAAGAAAAGGAAAAAGAGAAAGTTTCATAGAGAGGCATGAGTTTCATTCTGAATCACTGTGTAAAAAAACAACAACAGTTTTTTTTTTCACGTATCCATAGAGTAACTCGTTTAACATTTAACAAAAAAAATGATAAAGTGACAAAATCTACAAAAAGGTCAAACTTGTCCTTTAGTGTATGATTTTTCATTAATTCATTCATTCATTCATCTTCAGTAACTGCTTTATCCTGGTCAGGCTTACAGTTGGATGTGGAGCCTGTCTCAGGTCCTCTGGCCACGTTTCCAGCGCAGAGCACCATGAACTTCAACAACATCATTCACGCCAACTTACAGTCACCATTCCACCCATTGGCATGTCTTTGGGAGGTGGGAGGAAACCGGAGAACCCGGAGGAAACCCACGAGGAAAACACCGTAACACCACACAGACAGTAACCTGAGCAATTGTTTATTTATTTCTGAAGCATTAATACCGAAAATAGTTTCTTTCCCCTCATACATATTTTTAAGCACGCAAAGTAAATTGAAGCTCATCAACACAAATGACAAACTGCAATTAAAATTTAGGTAGGTATTTTTAAGATGACATTACTTTATTTTCATTTGCTTAGAGGAAAATTACACAGTTTAGATCACATTACTCAGGTAATTACCTACATTTAATATTCCCGATCATGCCAGACGTGTGCAAACGAAATTTAATATCAGATAAAACCAGAACAAATGGAATATAATTAATCAGAGCAGAAGTATTATTTTATGTAATAATTAATTAATGATCCTATTACATTTAATTAGAAAAGTCCCTCACATGATGATGATGAATGAGATCTGTATTTGTGTATACAGCATGTTGGTTCTTAAACCTACAATAAGTTGTTGTATCTGTATGCCGTGATATTCATTATATTACAGTGTGAGAGATGATTAATAAACAGTAAATGTAGCTTTTACTAACATCTGCCTTACTGGATATTCTTCCTGGTTTCCTTTCTACTTCGGCAAAATAATTATGAAGGTAGTCGTTGTTACGTGTATAACTGGTTAAGTTCTTAGACACAGGTCCATTCATCTAGTAATAGCAAACCAACTAGCAAAAAAACCTTTCATAAACACACAAAGAAGCTTTTCATTTGATGGTTTCTGGAAAGAATTTGTGTGTGTATATATTTGCAAATGTGATTAAATAGGGGTCAGTAGCAACACTAACATTCAGAACAAGTTACAGTGGTGAAACTCCCTCTGCACATGCTCAGTAGTGTCCTCTGCCTGTCTGCAAAAGAACAACCTAATCACAGCTATGAGAAAATTTATCATCAAAAGTCATATTTTGATGCATGAAAGTATCTTTCCTTATCTATTTTGAATGGTGTTCATTTTATATCCAAAGAAATCAAAATAGGCAATTTTGTTCACTGTCTAGTTGACTATAATTCAGGGGTGGCACAACTACTTCAAAAGTGGTGGGGCAAAAAAATTTGTCTGAGAGAAGAGGTACATCTGTCATTTGTCTATTAAAACATACAGGCTAAAAATGTATTTTGCTTTTAGTGCTATATGGAGCCAGGGTCTGATTAATATAGAGTAACAGGGCACAACACACATTTTAATGAGTGTCAGAGTCATTTATTTTGATCTCACATGCTTCATTTTGTAATTTACTCCTCAGGCAGACAATAACAGCAAAAAAATTAGTTCACAGTTAGAGATCAATAATTCTAAAATATATTTTAAAAATCGAAGACATGTTCATGTTCTGAAGTAACTCTGTTTCGTTAGAACATATTTTTAGCAAGACTTACTTTTTTTTTTTTTTGGAAGAATGTCATTTGAGGAATATTCCTATTGTATAATCGATTCAGAATACAGACTATGTGCATATATCACTTAAAATATTGAAACAACGTTAAAACCATAATGAACTTTCTTTTACTTTCACACTATCTGTTGTTACCCAGATGAGGACGGGTTCCCTTCTGAGTCTGGTTCCTCTCAAGGTTTCTTCCTCATATCATCATAGGGAGTTTTTCCTCAACAATGGCTCGCTCATTAGAGATAAATTCACACACTTAAAATCTGTATCCTGTGTTTATATGTTTCTGTAAAGCTGCTTTGAGAGAATGTCCATTTTTAAAAGCGCTATACAAATAAAATCGAATAGAATTGAAATGTTGGTGATATTGATTCAACACATGATTACTAAGCACCAGTGAGTGCCAAAGCATGGTTAACATTTTACTGCTCAGAGGAGATCCCCTTTAGGAGAAATGTCCCACCACTCTGCTGAACTGGAAGTTCAGGCCTGTCTGTTATAGCCTGAAGTGCTGGGTCACCACCCCAGTAGTTTGAAAAGTGCTGGGTCAAATGCCAGTGCACCCCTGTTTCTCCGGCAGTCCTGCTATAAATTAGCATGATCAATAGTTGACAATGCTAAGCTGCTTAGATAGTGTATCAAATTTCTTGATGGCTGAAACTGAGTTAGAGGATCAGTTGTATGGGTTTATTTAACGGTGTTTAGTCTATTTACTGTATATTTAACACAACACATAAGAGATCCCACTTACTAGAAAAATGGTTTCCTTCCTGAAACACTTTGTGGCACAAGGGTCCCAGAGGATTCAATTCCGTTTTATTTGTATAGCGTTTTTAACAATGGATTTCTTCACCAAGAAACTTTACAGAAATATATCAATTCTGGGTATAAATTTTACATTTATAAAGGAGCAAGCCAGAAACAGTGGCAAGGTAAAACTCCCTGAGACAGCATGAGGAAAAACCTCGAGAGGAACCAGAATCAAAAGGGAACCCATCCTCATCTGGGTGACACCAGATAGTGGCATTATACATAACTTTCCTTATATAACTGTATACTATAGAGTCAGAATGTGCAATTGTGTAAACAGGAACTTATGAGCAACTTATGAGTATGATCAGAATAATTTCGGAATTCATTTTAGTTTTAACTTAAAGTCTATTGTGTTGAAGTTATCAACTGTTCAGTTACCGAGACTTGAGTGCAAAGCTTTTCTAAGGCCCTGTTTACACTAGTGTGTTTTACGTTTTAAAAGGCATAACTTTTGCTATGGTTACATCTGTCGTCTACATTACTCTGGCGTTTTCGACCCTCGAAAACGGAGAGTTTTGGAAACGTCGAAAACCCCGTTTTAGTTTGAAAACTCCAGGCTCGTGTTTCAGTGTAAACAGATCAAAACGAAGACTTTGGAAAAAGAAGGCGTGGCTTCACCCACATTCGCTCCCTGATTGGGTCTTCTGGATCACTGTGTATCCTTCCCTGATTCGTCAAGCCCCTGCCATATGACCATTATGCTACCTTGAGCGTACACACAACAACACAGAGACTGAACCGCAAAGCTTTGCTGGTTTTGTTGTCATTCTTAGCAGCCATTGTTATATTCTGTATTTTATAATACTGCAGCTGCCTACGTGCGCAAGAGGCAAGTTATGATTAGAGCAATCGACAACAAATCACATTTCGAGCAGCGTAAGCCCTACATGGACCGCCGGTTTGTTTTGCTTGCAGGTGACTAGCAAACAACTTCCTGTTTACACTTGTATTTGCATCCCCAGTGTGCATGAATGGTCTTGTGACATGCGTATTCGGTCGTATAGTGTGGATGGAGATCGTTTCTGAAACACAGCGGAAAAGCCAGTGTGGACGAGGATCGTTTTCATTTTAAAACGCCGTTTTATAAGGAAAACGCACTAGTGTGAACAGGGCCTAAGGTGGTGGATCCCAGTCCAGATACACACCTAGTATCTGATATCCTCTTATTAGTATCTGTATTTGTATTTGTTTAGAAAACATTATGTTCTCCTTTTGAATAATGTATTTGCCTTTGGTTACATCCCTAAAATGTACCTATTATGTGACAAAAACCTGGAGCTTTAGAATAAAAAAAGTGACAATGGTTACAACTGAACCCACTCTTCTATATAAAAGTGTTGAAATTGGTGAAAGTGGCGACCATTGGTAGTAGTCTTTGGTTAAACACATTTGCATGTTATAAATGATATTTACAGTGTATCTAGACCGACACAACACTTTTTATTAGGTGCATGTCTAGCCTGTTTTGAGCCTGCATGTTTGTATGTTTTAGTAAGTGTAGTAAGTACTCTATCATAACTACCAAATCATAAGTTTTATCAAACTGCATCATCAGACACTAAATACTTTAAATCGTATTTACGGAAAAATATTCCAGTTTAGAGTGTTTAGAGTCTGTTGATGCAGAGTGGAAAGTGGGAAATCCTGTGAAATGCAAATGAAAAAATCACAACATGTAAATTCCACTGGTTTTACTCATTTCTGTCCAGTTTGCATTCAGTCTCTATGGCAACAACATGTGGGCCTGCAGTGATTCGCGCTGTTTTCGCCTCGAGACAGAATGGCCAAGGGGGTTAATTGGAAAGTTGTCTTTATTAGACTTCTAAGTGTCAGAGTTCTAGCTGTAGGCTATAGCGTTATTTCCAAAATTAAGGGACTAAATCTATTTCTTGACCTTTTCAAAGCTGGGACGTTGATGACAGGAGACGCTGTTCTCAGAGAAGTCAGAATGGTTTAAAAGAGATATCAAAATGGAATCTAGGCAATGTAAGAAATTCCTAGAAAGCTACAATGCTGTTATTATGGTGCACTGACACAGTTATACTGTATTCCTGCATCTACATCTTGAGATGTTACCTAAGATATTAGACTGTTTTCTTGTAACATCGGTATCCTATTAGAATATTAGATTCTGATGTGAATAATTACATACTGCATATGGTATATTCTTTACCAATTTGCTTTGGTTTTGTGCTTTGGGTTGCAACGCTACTGCAGCCACTGGTCAAAAGAAAATGATGTGTAGCAACCCTTTATATTAACAAGTCCTTTCTTTTAGCAGCCTCTTTGGTGCGGTTATTTACCTCTGGGTAAGTTTACTCCCCCTACAACAACGACAGTTCCGGTGAATGCTTTTATTTAAAATGAAGACTGGCACGCACAAACAAATCCAAAACACAATCTTAAGCCAGAGAATCCAAAGTTGAACTTGAACTTGTGAACTGGGAGTTGGAGTCCGTGGTGGCCATGTTTGTAGTCAGTGTTCCGTTCTGGGAAATGGAATTGGATGCCGAATTCGGCATTGACATGACACAAAGAAACTGAAAATATTAGAGCAAGTAAAATTGACTTAGTTTACTTAGTAGAGGCAAATGAACTGCAACGGTAGTGACTAGAAATGGTTCGCTATCTGATTGAAGCTAATCTTTCAAACTGTCCAGCCAAACTGGCAGTGTTTCCTCTCAAATTTCTCAAGTTTCTGTCACTCTTCTTTCCTCCTCATCGACTGCTAACATCTCACTCTTACTGCCACCTTGCTGCCAACTACATTTATCACTGAACAAAAAAAAACAATCATCATTCTCACTAAGAGTGCTTGATTGACTAGAGATACAGCTAGGTAACGTTAGCAAAAGTAATAAGATGCATCAGTGTTAAGACTGACTATCTTTCAAATATCCACAATTTTATCAGGTGTAAAGTGTTTAATGTAAATGAACTGAAATGTGCTAAATATGAAGTAATACAAACAATACATACGTTAATATCAATTAACTACATATGCCAGTATTTCTGTAGTAAATTTTAAGCTGTAAGGCTTCTCAGAAATCATTTGACCTTTTACATACTTTACATACTTCCAGTTTTCTGTGAAAAGAGCCCAATGTCTAATACTAGATTCAAGAGTCAAGTAGCTTAACTGGCATGGTAAAATCGTTTACATTTCCAGCGCATTGGTGCCATTCAATTACATACATAGGCCTACACATTTACATACATTCACACACAATGTAAAATAATTTTAAAAAGTTATAAAATAATTACAATAAAAGAAGGAGAAGAAGATACACAATGATTTGTCTGACCATTGTATGCATCCGTAGAATAAGTTTCTCCTTCAAGCAAGAATAAATGCTTCTTAAGAAGATGGTGAATCTGCAATCTCTCGGACTGCCAGGAAACTTGCTTGTAAAACCTTGAATCTATTTTTTTTCTCTGCATCCTGGAAAAAAAAACACTTTTTTTTTTTTTGATTTCACTAGAAATAATAAATCCTAGACAAGGACCATTTTGTTTTATAAGGTAATTAAAGTCCGGCTTCACTGATGACTCATAGATCACATGGTTAACGGTGTTGCTTTTCAATACAAGTCTCTCTTTATTCAGAAATACTGTACAGTCCTAAGGTCTAGCGGTAGTTGTCTGAATAGTTCATCAGCAAAGCCCTACTGCTTTCCCTTAAGGCCATGACATACTCAGGGAATGATGTCACCTTTAACCTGGTGCTGATATTGCAAAGCGACGTCATCTGCTAGCTGCTGAATGAAGAGTTGCACTGCCTTCTGCAAGTTTTTCACCTCTCTTTCTCGCTCTACTTCTCAGTTCAGTCAGTTCAGTGCTACAAATTACATTACTTGCACATTAGCTATCACAAGCACATACAGAACCTATTAATCTGTTATGCTTCACTCTTTCGCTTCTTTTTTTATCTCCTAAAACGCCTGAAACTCAATCCACTGTATCTTTTGAATCTGTTGTGAATCCTTTTTAATAGATCAAACTGATTAAAGGTGATTCACTCTACTCAGTGGTTTCCAGAGATAGAATCACATGATCTACATTGAACTATGAGTGTTCAGTTTTGGCAGCTGAGGCATTGCTGGCATTTACACAGAATCTCTGTTAGACTAAAAGACACTTTAACACATGGGTGAATGCACACTGGAGACTAATGTACATGAGCAACAGATGTAGTTTCCAACAAAGTCAACAAAGCCGAACCTAGGGTGACTATAGTCTGGTTTACAAAAAGAGGTGGGGATGAGGAGTTTATATCTTAATCCATTAGTTGAATTAGTTGAAGATGGGGCTTATTGGTTAGCATGTTTGCCTCACACCGGCAGGGTTGGGGGTTCGATTCCTGTCGCTGCCCTGTGTGTGTGGAGTTTGCATGTTCTCCCGGTGCTGCGAGGGTTTCCTCCAGGTACTCCAGTTTCCTCCCCCAGTCCAAAGACATGCGTGGTTGGCATGCCCCAAGTGTCCATAGTGTATGAATGGGTGTGTAAATGTCTATGTGATTGTGCCATGTGATAGATTGGCACCCTGTCCAGGGTATACCCCGCCTTGTGCCCCATCCCTCCTGGAACAGGCTCCGGGATCCTCGAGACCCTGAAGGATAAGAAGGAATGGAATGGATGGAATGGATGGATAGATTAGTTGAAGATGAATAACTGAATAATAAGCTCCACCCTGAAATGCATTAAACTTCTCTTTTTACTCACCATTATTCAATGTTATATTAATATCCAACCTAAAAGTAGTAATAGACCACAAATATGATGCCGTTGACTTACGATGAGTGACGGCAGAGACTTGGCTCAGCTAGTTAGCAATTTATGAGATGAAAAGCATGATGGTGTTTTTTTTAGCATGAAAGCACTGGAATCTGATCTTTTTGAGCAGAGTATACAGATGAGGAGGTGAAAGACCTGGACAGATGAAAGCAGTGGTCACCAATCCTGTTCTTGGAGTTCTACTTTCATGCAGGTTTTATCACCAACCAAAATCTAACGCCGGTGTTTTAGTTGATCAAGATCTTCTTAAGGCAAAGATTAAATGGTCAGGTGGGCAACGATTATAGTTGGAGCTAAAGTCTTCAGGAAGGTAGATCTTAGATCTCCAGGACCACTGTTGGAGATGTCTTTCAGAAGAGATAAAGCAAGGGTTGCATCCCACTGGCACCACAATCAGCAGGATGGTGATGGTATATGTTGGTGTTCCACACTATTTGGTTGCTCTGCTGCTTAAAGAGGCTGGTGCACCACAAAGAGCAGATATTTTAATGAAGCTGCAGGAATGTGTCTTCATGTAACCGAAATAAATAAATACACAGCATAAGCTCCTAAGTCATCTTGCCATTTCTGTTTTTATTGACAGTAAATACAACTAAGATGTGTAAATAATGTTCACATCTTACATCATCCACACTAAAGTGCTGTACAGGCTTCGGTATATTGTTTATGTAGTCGGATAACGGAAAGGCACCTCTGAGGTTTGGTGACTCATTGGACATATATAATCCTACACCCTCTCAACAAGCACACTATGGTAGTCATGAGCAATCTCAGCAATCACATTACCCCAGGGAAGGGTAGAACACTGTGAAAGAGAGAACATCAAGGGGAAGGAAGGGGAAGGGGGACAGAAGACAGAATTATTATATAATTCTGCATTCAGCAATAAGTTCTCCACCCTACAATAACTTTCTCTCTCTCTCGCACGCACAGACGCACACACACACACACACACACACACACACACACACACACACACACACAGGGCAGAACATCTAAGCCCATCCTGGCTTTGTTATCAAGTTCCCTAACACCACTGAGACTGTATTTGTGGTTATTGTTGCTAAAAGTACACCAGACGTGGAAGAATATTCGGCCCACCTCACCCATCTTGGGAATTTTACTACTAGCGCATTTCTAGTCCATGTGTTCTTTTAATAATTAATGCATATACCTCCCTGTCTTATTTTGCTGTGTTTGTTTATCAAACTTTTTGGTTGACATAGGGGGAGGATGAGGAGGCTGAAGCCCTTAACACTTTGATCTCAGCTAAGCAGTTTTGAAACAGTTTCTATGGCAATAGAATTTAATGGCTATGAAAAACATGAGGTGCATGCTAAATATGCCCCAGTGGTATTGCCCAGTGCTCTGCTCTGTTCAGGAGACACACTGTGGTCAGATCTAGTTATGAGATTGTTTGTACATGTCATGAATTTAAATGCTGACCGTGTGCTTTGGCTGTGATACCACTGCTGTCTGTGAATCTGTTAAAGGCTGATAAACGTTAGGCCGCAATATTTCTGTGGTTGTCACTGTCAGCAGCACCAGGGTTGTTCCAAGGGTTGTTAGACTTCCAGGAAATCAAAACAATAGTGGATCTGGGCTTAAAAAAAGAATCATTTATGGACATTGGGTATCCTGTGGAGTGATATGCCTTCAGGATTATGTAATCTTATTACAATAATCAAGCTCTTGTAATTGGCGTAGGATACTTTTTGTATCTTTTTATTGACTATAATTTTTATTGCAGGCAGATTGTATAAAAATATGTACAGTATGTGCATCTCCAGTCAAAACCAATTATGGACAATAGTTATGTAGCTGAAGTGAATGAACTGTCAGAACCAGAATTTACACACCATGTGGACAGTGCTGGCATAATTGATATAAAACAACAACAACAACAACCTGAAAACCCCTTCTGGTTTAGGCCATGCCCAGTTCAAGTTTAAATCTGAATACAGATATAGGTATGGATATATGGCACAGTCAACAGATACAGATAGTAGCATTGTGTTACATTACTAGTGTAAGAAATGACTATTAATGCGACCTCTTGAGCACATGTATGTGCTGTGTCTGCTTGTGTGTGCAACTATAGGATGAGCATTTCATGGAAACACTCTGTAAGACTGTAAGCATGTAGAGACACTCCTTTTACTGGGCATGTTAATGCAGAAAGTAATAATGTCTTGTGCAGATGCTGTCAAGGCCAATTCGATGTCAGTTTGATTGTGTTACCATGGACCTGCAAGTTGTTAAAACACACTTAGAAATTTTTTAAAAATTTACTTTGTTGAAAAATGTGCAAATAAGTGCTCAAGGCCTTTGTGTTTGCTCATATCCTACATTCAAGCACTGCTTAAAGCCCTTAGAGACCTGCACAACACCATGGGGTGTTTCCTCACAGTCAGGTCATGAGATGATATCATCATGCTGACATCAGATGGATGATGCAATGCTCCTCGGTAACCTTTCTATTTTTGCTCTCTGTTTTCTAGTGAGTTAAAGTTTGCTTGCATAAAAACACACACATAAATTATTTAACCAAATAATCTTAAAATTGATTAAAAAAATTACAGTGATGTTAATTCTACAGCACAACCACTACCTACATTTACTTATAGCTTTTGATAATAATAATAATAATAATAAAAAACATATTTTCATTGTCATATTAATCTTAGATTATGTAGAATGTCCTACGTACAAATCCCTCTGAATTGGATTTTACTATAGAAATGGTAATATATTAGAGCAAGCACAACTCTTTTTCAACCAGCCCAAAAGGACCCATGTCACACCCGTCTTTGTGCCCCTCAACTGGCTTCCTGTAGTCGCCCACATCAAATTCAAGGCCTTGATGCTTGTGTACAAGACCTTGTATGGAACAGCATCCCCCCTACCTCAACACATTCCTTGAGGTTTATGTTCCCTCTCGCAACCTGCGATCAGTTAACCTGGTAGTGCCTTCTCAGCGAGGTATGAGGTCCCTTTCTAGAACCTTCCAACTGAGTGGTGGAATAAGCTTCCTATCTCAATCCGGTCAGCAGAATCTGTCACTAACTTCAAAAAACTGCTAAAGACCCACTCCTTCTGTGTGCACTTAACTAACCCCTAACTTCCCACTCAAAAAAAAATAAATCTGCACGTACCCTGGCTCTTACACCTCTACTCTTAACACTTTGCTCCTCTAGCACTCAATTAAAAATCTTGTAAGTACTTGTATTGTTCCCTGCTTGACATATTGCTTTGGTTTTATTTCCTAATTTGTAAGTCACTTTGGATAAAAGCATCTTCTAAATGAATAAATGTAAATGTAAATCAATAGCACATCAATAGACTACAGTATAAATCCGTGGTTTGATTTCCAGTCGCCGCTATTATAAAAAGAATTTTTTTTAGAAAACTAATTAACCCTTTTTGCTAATTAGAACTGAGAATTTAACAGCCCAGTGCTAAAATAATATAATATATTATATTATGCTATAATAATTCACTGAACTATTTACTGTATATTGTGTACTGTAAACAGTACAGTGCATCTGTTTTGTATGTTTTTCTGTATTATTTTCTTTCAACTTAAGAATTTCACTCATACATTTATTATTATTATTTTTTTTATCCCTGCACACACTCTATATAAACTGTGATTTGGATAGTACTAAGATTATACAGTACATTTATTCGATTCTATTGAAGATGAGCTGAGTGGGTGGGGCGTACAGGGTCAGGGCGGGACTTTCATAGCAAATGAATTATTAGGAGAGTCGTTTGAAACTGAACCGACTCACAGGCGAATCGTGCATCGTTCCCGACAGTGATCCGGTGAAAGAGTCGATGTGCGGGACGTTGGGGCTGCGCTGAGGAAACGCGGGGTTCAGCACAAAAACAGCGCGTTTGCTTTTTATTGTCTGTACGCGAGATGAACGGTCTTGTAGGGAGGAATAAGTAGAGACCTCTTGTTTTATTTCCTCGTGTTGTTTTCGGACTGGAAACAAAAGGAAGTGGATCTCCAAGTGTTGTCTGTCTCGTCCCAACTTCGGTTAAGAAGAATTCTTCGAGGAGGTGTGACATTCAGAGAGAGAGAGAGAGGGAGGGAGAGAGAGGGAGAGAGAGACTGAGACTGAGTGAGAGAGAGAGTGAGAGAGGTAAGTTTGTGGAAATTTAACATCCAATTTCAACTGTTTATTGGTTATTTGTGCTCCCTTGACTCTTTAAACTTTCTTTCTTTCTATCTATCTATCTATCTATCTATCTATCTATCTATATAATGTATGTATGTGTGTGTGTATATGTGTATATGTGTGTATATATATATATATATATATATATATATATATATATATATATATATATATATATATATATATATATTCCACTTGTGATCCTGCTACTGATAAGAACTGCAGCAGTTGTAAGCTATTCTTTGACTCTTCACTCAGACAGAGACAGCCTTGTTCCCCCTAAGTGTGTCTATAGTTTGCAGATGGAAATAGTGGGGAATTCGGGTCTTTCAGTCTCCATGTTGCACATTAACAGCAGCAGTGTTGGGAGTGATGAGTCACCTGCTCCTCCACTGAATAGATCAATTCCCCAATATTATTCAGACTGGATCACTTTCCCCATAAGCAAATGCTCATACTGGTCCCAATTTCCCAGGAATACTCAGAGGGAAATCTCAATTATGCACTCAGACTGGGGGAAATCCCCATTAACATTAATGAAATGCTCAGACTGGGATCCTGTCCTGGAAAATCAGAAACTCAGACTGGCCCAATCAGGCGCTTTCTCTGGAATTTCAAATACTTAGAGTACTCCATTAATATTCAAACTAGGTCTTTTCCAAGAATATTAAATACACAGACTGATCATTCTCAAACCAGAAAATCGAGTACTCGGATTACCTCAGTAATACCCAAACCAGGTATTTTCCTTGGAAAACAAATACTCAGAACACCCAAATAATATTCAAACCAGGTCCTTTAAAAGAAAATTTAACACACAAAATTTAATACACTAATCTTACTCAACACAGGTCAATTCCTGTTAAATCAAATACTCAGACTGTCCAAAAAATACTCAAACCAGGTCATTTCTCACGAAATGAATTTGTAAGTGCTGGGGCTTGAACCCCTAACCTTCTAATCAGGAACCCAGAGCCTTAATAGTGGGCCAGTTACTCAGTAATACTGAGAATGGGTCACTTCCATTGTAATATTCACATTGGCTCAAATGCAGAGTATTTAAACACACAGACTGGCCCAATTCCACAATAAAATTATTCCCCAACTAAACACCTGAACTTTTAAGTAATAATTGTACTGGACATTTACACCAAAAAAGTTTTTTTTTTTTTTTTTTTTTTTTTTTTTTTTTTTTTAAATAATGAATAACTGAGTAGTCCACAGAGTTGGTCAGTTCCCCTAAAATTGAATGCTAATACTGGGCCACTTTTCAAACACTAATGAGACAGGGTCATTTTTCCTTAAATGTTATTAAATTATACATCTTGAAGCATGTAATTACAAATATTACAGTATTACAGTTACAAAAAGAAATAGATAGAATAAATACAAGAATAAAAGCCTGGAGCTGCTGACAGGTCTTGGAAGTTCAAGGGGTTACTACCTCCTTTGAAAGAAATATACAGCAACAAGAGCTGGAAAAGCACTGAACTGTGCTGGTTTAGTGATTATGGCTCATATCACATGACCTCACCAAAGACCGATGTTATTTTTCTGCATATTCTAAACGATGAAGCCAAACGTTTACTCCCCTGAATAACAAAATGTTCACACGTGGAACAATGTACTGGCCATGATATTGTTTTGCACATCAAGTAAGCTTGATTAACATTCATAAAGAGTATTAAGCAACAGGTTTTATGTCATTAAAATAGGGCTTCACCCTTGTTTTGACGTGTAATAGACATGAATATTGACAATGAGCATGTTGTTGTGTTCTAATGGAGTGTTTGGCCACTTACTTGTCATTCGTAATGTTCATATTAATGGTTTAATGTCACGCTGCTCTTGAGAGAACATGGCAGATGGAGAGCGGTTCACTACACATTAGTATTTTAATTTGTACTAAGAAATGTATTCATATATAAACAGGATGTACTCTTTTGTGGAATTTCGCCTCTTAGTCATTTGTGTGGTTTACGTTTGCATTGCAGCAGTACATGTCAGAAATTAAGCCACAACAGGTTTCACCTTGTACAGCCGTGCGTAGGATGAAATGGAAGGAAGCGAGTTTGCTGTTCATTTGCAAATCTGTCTGAGGGCATGTCAAAGCGAACAAAACGCACTGTAAATGTAAATAAGAAGCAAAAAGTATTGCACGAGAATTGAAAATAAAAAGATGAATGGATGTCTTTTGAGTATATCCCCACTTACTTAGAATCAATCTATTAAGGCTTGACAGCTGTTTACAGTATGTCCTTCAAAACATTTTTTTGTTTTGTTCTTATCACAAATAAAATACCAAAATACATTGTTCATTTCAAGGAGTTCACAGAAACGAGCTTCATCATTCAGTGAATTAAACTCATTCATCCATTTCTCCTCTTGCCTCAGAGAATGCACTACTGAATTTTCTTTCTGCCTTTCTCCTGCAGATATACTCCATCCACTGTAGACAGAAGCGATGCTGGTCTGAGAGCGACATCATGTACGTATGCAGTATAATTAAATCGACTTGGTCCACAGATTCCAGTGTGTCTATTGTAAAAAGCATTATTAGCAGGTTATGGCCGTTCTCCGCAAACACAAACGTGAAAGTGTCTCTTCCAGCCTTCATGTCTTTAACCTCCAAACCAAGTATGAGAGTGCAGATCAATAAAATACTAACCAACATTGATTAAATAGCCTTTAAAATAAATAAATAAATAAAACACTTCTTAGAGCCACTAACTAGCCTATAAAGAAAAGGAAAGAATGGGGGGAAAAACCACAAAAAGTGTAATCATGGATTTTTACAAATGTACACTCGGTCCACACATAACACTTTTACCAAGAGAAAATGTTTTTGGCGTGGTTGGTGATATGTGAAGAAGAAAAAACTGTTTACTTCACTGATTCAATGACACTTCCTGCAGGTAACTGATCAATGTCAGTGAGAGAAAGAAAGCGGGAAAATGAAAGTGGCACACATGCACAGGCACAGAATCCTGAACAAAGGGACTACTGTACATAACAGGATGTATGGATGTAACTGTAACAAATACATTTATTTTATTCATTCTTGAATGAAGTGTCTTCTGTAAGTGTTCACCCCACTTGACCTTTTCAAATTTTGTAGTGTTACAACCTAAAATTGAAATGGACATAATTGGTATTTTTACTATTTGATTTTTATAATATGTATAACGTTTGAAGGTACAAAAAAACAAGGATTTTTTTGGTTGCATGCGTATTCACCCACCTAGTTTAGTATTTGGTAGAACCAAATACTAAACTAGTATTGTATTGTACTAATGTATAAACTACTATACATTAGACAGTATAGAGATACAGATTCTCAATCAGATTGAGGTCAGGGCTTTTGCTGGGCAATGCTAACACCTTCAGATTCTTGTTTTTGAATGACTTGAGTACAGCTTTGGTAGTATGCTGTTGTCCTGTTGGAAGGTAAACCTCTGCCCCATTTCAAATCTTGCAGACTAGAACAGGTTTTCTTCTAGGATTTCTCAGTACTGGCTGGACAGCCTCCTGTAGGTAGAGTCACAGCTGTGCCATAATTGCCATTTTTTGATTAATGGGTTTAATGTTGCTTTCAAGTTGCCTTGATTGATACTTGTCCAAAACTTTTTCCCCCCAGACTTGTCTTGATAACTCATTGGTTGTTTATGGTCTCCTAGGTTATGATGCTGTTTATTTAGGTATGCTCTCTGACAAACTTTAATTGCACACAGGTCAATTCCATTCAGCTAATTATTGGACCTCTGATGGCAACCGGTTGCACTAGACCTAATTTAAGGGATTCACAAACATTCAGGGGGGTTGTTTACTTATGCAATGCCTCACAGAGGCAAAGTCACTTATAAATCCCCGATCAAAAAGTGCTGAAACTTCAACACAAATGCTATGGGGTGGGTTCTGACCTTACTGTACAAAGTCTATAATAAACATGGGTAATAATAATAAGCATACTAGTCATGTACCAATACTACATTTTCATATCAAGATAGTTGCCTAACTTAGACTTCTGACGTTGTATCGTGTTTGTTGAAACACTACATATTTACCAGTCGTTGCCTCATTTGGACAGTTTCCCCAAAAAACAACCTTGGCATGCATCAATATGCTAATTCTCACAATCTGTGTATGTGATATTTGATGCTTTTTACAGCTTGGATAAAACACTGTTAAGGTTAACTCTTGTACTGATGTGTGAGCTACGTAGATGTCAAGTGGCGTTATCTAGCTAAATGTATCTATGGGATTGACATTCATGCACACCTTACAGTATGGACAGCATATATATATATAGCAGGGGCTTAATGAAGAACCTCTCTCAAATAAAAAGAGAGCATTACCTTGCAACAACCACTCACCAACTGCCACTAATGGAAACAATATGACCATTAGGTAGACCCAGATCTCACTGTTAAACCACTGAACAACAACCAGGAAAACCTGTATTTATATAAGTTTGCAAAACAGTCAATGCTAATGGTGCTGAGCACCCATTCCTAATTATCACAATTTTTCTCAATAAAAGTAGATTCCTAGCTAAATCTGACTTGACTACCATTGCAGCATTCCAAAAGATTTGATTTCTGTTTGAATGGACACTTGCTAACATGCCAGGCTAGTTAGTTCACGTGGTTTCTGAGTCTGATTCAGAAATAATTACACTTAATTTTAACAACCCTTAACTAAGAAATCAATTATTGAACTAGAAAATAAAAAAAATGAATATTTTTCTCACAAATAAAAGGGTTGCATTAGTTAATAATTTCTGTCTAGCATTAGTCATAACTGTGCGATTTGACCGATAGGGTGCTATAACATTACAGTTCATTTGATTCACTAAATGCTTATAAATGAATCATGTTTGAGCGAACTTGATATAATTAAGAATGCACACTGAGCAAAGATGATGTAGTTGGATTTTGTTTGCCTTCATGGAAAATTTAATTTGCAAGTAAAAGTATAAAGCCCTGTCAAGTGAAGTCAAGACAAAGTTTATTTATCACTGGCACAGCATGTCAGCATTATAAGGCTTGTGGTGGTACCCAGGTAAATTACTAACATTTAACATCACAAGACCCAAAGTATACAAAACAAACACACCTACACACCCACACAGCAAATTACATTTCTATGTAATGTTGTGGAACATCCATGAGACAAGCCCCTGTTATCACTTGCATTATAATAGCTATTAACTGTCATTTCCTCACTGGCCTTTCCTTTTTCTCTGTTGAAGTTAATAACACAAAAAAGCAGTTTGTCAGGTTACTCAGAAACCAGATAGCCTATGTCCTGAAGACTCTTGAATGTCCTGAAAACTAAGTCCTGAAAGCTTAGTGACTGTTACACAGCACTGACACTGAAGACTGTTTCCATACATGTTAAATAAACATTCCCTTATGCACAAATTTGATATTTGCATAAAGGAGTGTAACGATGCATCCCGATGCAAAGATTTGACTGTGTGCATTGTGGGAGTGTGTGATTCACATTACGGGAATCAGCATTCTATAAATTATGCATCTAATGCAGTTACACTGTTTGACCTCCAGAGGTCTTATGTTATCTGCCCAAAACATAAAGTTAAGTATATAGATCGCTCCAGATCACAACGACTGACACACATTATTGCTTATATTGCTTATATGTACACAACCACATAATAATCATTAAAAAGAGCTCTTCAATAGCTTTTAAACAACCAGCCCTACACCTCTGTGATCTATGGTGCCCAAGAAAGTAATCGCGGAAGTCTGGCATTTTAGCAGCTTTGGAGCTCATTGTTTCAATCTATAATTTTCCCCAGGTCAAAGACTTTGTTAATTGAATCAAATTTCTGGAAGACTTTATACAGTTATTTATTTATTTTTAAGACCTGGAGAACCTTTAGTACATTTCATTTACAACATTAGACCTCTGTTCATCCAATTTTGGATTTATTTACAGACAGAAATGCACAGATTTGAATCGTTGTAAGATTCAGAAATAAAAACAAAGGAGTTTTTTTTTTTTTCAGTCATCACTTTTCTTCATTCAAATTTTGTTCAGAATATTCCGAGAATCAACCTAAATCAAACGGTCAAGCCAGTCTCGTGAATCGAATCAAATTGTGACTGGAGTGCATCATTACATCCCTATTTACATATCATATTTGTAAAATAGCAATGTTTTTATTCATTTATCATTAGGATTAGAGTGTGTCGATTGTCCATCGTACAAGTCACTGCTACCATAGAAACGATAACATATTAGACCTTCTGACCAATCAGATTCAACTGTGCTGTGTATAAGTGGAAACATGTCAAAGTATTGTAATGTTCTAAAATAGAGTGTACAGGAAAGTGACTATAGACGTACAATGGACGTTGTAAAAACACAACCCGAGCCTTAATCTTTCTAACTGTTCATACAAATTGAGTCAAGGGAAGTTATTACAAATGTATGAGTGTGAGATGTTGGTTTTATTAAAAAGTATGCTTTTAATATGTGTGAACTAAGGAGTTTAGTCCAATTTCCTTGCATGGAGATGAAAGTTGTGTCGCTGTTAATTGCTTTCAGAGACATGTTAATGCAGCATCATGCCATCACGGTTCATCTGTGCATCTGGAAGATTGCAGTTTGACTTTGCAGTAGGCAATGGCTTATGGGCTTGAACACTGCTGAGGCTGTAGCAGGATTAATGGACCATTTGAACTTTGCAGCCCTGTGAGTGACTAAAGCAATGACAGAACCCAGTCATAATGTGCGTACCCCAGTGCTTTATCCCCCCACCACGAAAAAGGTTGACTCATGCCTTTAGTCGTTTAACAGATGCTTACTCCTTTCCAGGTTTTTCTTCATAAGGCTATTTGTCATCGTGAACGTCTTCACCGCTTTACATGGTGAGTGTTTGGCCTGTGTCCAAGTTTTACTCACATAGCACAAACATTTAGTCATCGACATTCTGCCTGTTCTACCATAAACGTAGATGAGGCGGTACATTCTTGTTAGGAAAATGATCATATCATGAAGCTAGAAGATATCACTATGATACACGGTCATAGAAATGCATCCCAATAGAACTGCCAGCGAAACAGTAGTGTTGCATGAAAAAAAAAAAAACAGAGGCTAAACCGAGTTTAACATCTATTAAAATGATTTATTCAACACCGATTTATTTTTGAAAGATTCAGCACAACATTTTAACATCATGCCAGCCGCATTTCCGTCAGTTTGTAACTGTTATTCATAAATTAAATTAAAAAATGCTATTTATCACAATATTGAAATTAATATTTCGTATTGTCTAGGCTTGCGGGTTGTTGTGCTTTCTCTTCTTTCCTGTGTTGTGGTGATGCAGGCATAAAAAAAACAGCAGTCCATTCGCAGCTATATCAGCTATTCGCTGATGTCGAATGGAGAGAGAAAGAGAGAATAGGACCTGCTTGTACACACTGCTTAAACATAGTTTAACAGTAGATATGTATTAAGAAATCTAAGAAAAGTCGCAGGCATTTCTATTAATGTTTTTTGAAGACTTCATTTAGGAAAGTATAACCATGATATTGTTTTTGTATTTTTAAGATATACTTTTTTTATTATTATTATTTACTAACAATGTTTAGCCGTGTGAGTTTTGAAAAAAAAAAAAAAAACAGGTTACAGTGGGCACAGGCTCACTGAAATTGGACCGTTGATGATTGGAAAAAGACCAGGCAATGTTTTTCCCGAGGTTCAACTCGCAATAGGTGAGCCTCTGCCCACTATAGCCTGTGCCACAGCGTTTGGTAAGTATGTTGTGTATTTTTCTCACCACGGATGTACAGAGTGGTTATTTGAGTTACTGTAGCCTTCACATCAGGCTGAACCAGTCCTCTCTCACGAATGAGGCGTTTTCCACCCATAGAACTGCTGCTCACTGGATGTTTTTTATTTTTTGCACCATTCTGTGGAAACTCTAGAGACTGTTGTGTATGAAAATCAATGGAGATCAGCCATTTTTGAAATACCCAAACCAGCTTGTCTGGCACCAGCAACCAGAGATTATGATTTTTTTCCCCCATTCTGATGTTTGACCATTCTGAGCATTATCTGAAGGTCATGAACTGTATCTCCATGATTGTCTGACTGGATAATTGCATGAATTCAGGTGTGTATCCGGATCTGCAGTGGAGAGCTCAGCTGTGCTGTGCACTGACTTCCAATGGGAACGCCAGTGAGGCAGGCGCTAGCTCCAGCGTTCACAAACAGAGTCTCAGTCACGTCAACAGCCTTCACAAGTATCGGTGCCACATCCAAAACTCCACAAATACCACGGAGGATTCCAGTGTATCTCAAGATGTCTCTGGTAGTCTTCACTTACTGCATGTTTATCTGTAAAGGTTTTTTTATTTTATTTTTTAGGCCAATTAAAAATTTAAGGCTGTTGGATGTTTAACGGCTCATCAGTTCAACAGCCTCACAACAGTTGGTTTAATGAACTCTCTAAGCCAAGTCCAGACTCCTTAACTTTTACTGCTTAGATGTACTACTACTGCAGTATATATTACATTGGAACTGGTATTTTATGTTAGTGTAGTTGTAGAAAACAGTTTCAGAAATGTGGAAATCACAAAATGACCTAGGTAGCAATGCAATCTTTAATCCTGACATAACAGTTATGTCATTTTTAACCATGGGGGTGGTCATCACCTGGTAGTTCAAGCTGGTCTTGAAGCTCTTATTTGTTCGGATGATGCTTCTCTCAGCCACCTGTCCGAGATACCAAGCTGGCGGACATGAAAGCAGTGAATTATTAGGTTTAATCATCAAATCAATAGTTATGATCATCAATTCTCATTACTTCCCCACTCAGTTCTAGACTTGTAAGACAGCTGCATTATAAAACTATTATATGAGTGAGTAGATTTATGGACTGTCTTTATAAGACAGAGCTCTGCATGTACAATGATGTAATAAGAAAACTGAATCTCTGTAATAGTTAGTAGCTCAATTTTTTTTTTTAAACAACATGCACAGAATAAGCAGTGCACATTTGAAATAATTGAATTACATTAGGAAAAAATGTGAGGTTCTGAGCAGAATATTAAGTGTAAAAGAATATTTTCTCGATTCCCGTTTAGCCTGTATGTGTACGCACTGTAATGAAGCTTTGTTTAAACTAACTTGATTAAAAAGGTCTTGCTGAGCGTGTGACTAACTGGCTTGAGCTGTCTTAACAAATGACAGCATTAAAGAGATAAACATTGACCGAATCTCATTCCAGAAAACATCCGTCTGGACATCCGTTGCTGGCTGGAAGACAATCAAGCAAATGTAATTTGTTATCTAAAACCCCAAAGACCAACAGCAACGGACACCGGTCAGCTGATTATTAGCCTGCGGTGAGTAGCGTGAGTCTTCTGTTTGTCTACATTTCCTCTAAGTCTTTAACCTGTAGGCTGAAATAATAATGTAATTGTGTTTGCAAGATATAGCTCAGAGGTGGAACACATCAATGAACCTACTTCATAAGCATACACGGATTGGTGACCGACAATGTTCATAGTTTGGCTTTTTTTTTTTTTTTTTTATTTTAAATTTAGACACTCTTATTTTTCAGTGCTAAAAACATAGGTCCATATTTCTCACCCCCGCATGGCAGTTTAGTGAAATTGGGGTATAAATCACATATCAAATGTAGGCATTTGTAGGAAAGTAGTCTCCTGTGATGTACAGTACTTGTGAGGAATGAGAATTTGATAAAAGGCAGTTAATAAAAATAGTCATTAGTTATTAAATTTCACACATCCAGGTGATACTGGTTTTCTGCTTTTCTGTGTCAGACTGGACTCGGATACGCTGTCAGATGAAACGAACATCACTACTCGGGTGCAGTGTCCTGGCGAAGATGAGATCACATGCTCCTTTGGCCTTCATACCAACGATGTCTCGTTCTCATTGTCTGTTCGTGGAGTTCTCAGTGGCCGTCCTTTACTGACACCCGAGATGCACATCAGCACTGACCTGCTGCGTAAGTTTCACATAAACGTTTTTCCATATAATCCCTGTTAATTGACTGTACTAAACTTCACCTTGGATTCTTTGCTAATCGTTTCACAATATATCATATAAAACCAAATGAAAGTAATAAACACAGCGACATTGTCAGAAATTCCTCTTTCGCAGTGTGTGTTTGTTTTTGTATTTCTTTAAAATCTTTACGTCTGATCAGCATTTTCTTTTTCCTGTTTCCATGTTCTGGGTTTTTTTATTTTTTTATTTATTTATTTTTTACTCTTGCCTGTTTTGACCTTGTTTATTAAAAATCGTACTTTACTGCTGCCTTCCTGTGTAGTGAGGCATGGTATGTGATATGATTTTGATTTACGTATGCACCCTGATAAAACATGCTGAGCGCCTGTACTTGCATCCTGCCTCATTCGCCTCATGGTACAGATACATTGTGAGGAACACTGAAGTACACTGGGCATGAATGTATGAGAGTGAGCTAAGACTATAGTACGATAATTTGATGGAAATGCAATCTTTGCTACCAAACAATTCCTAGACACCTACATGCTAATTAATCTAAAGCTCCTAAGCGTTCCTCTTTTAACATTCCTGGCTTTCTGGGGATAAATGTATATAAATATGATTTCTCTCCTGTTAATTATATTTATCCCTTATAAGAATTTAGGAGAAGGAGGTTTCTATTCTAAGCTTTTATGTCTTTGATGCACTTCTTTGTTTTGAAGAGTTGTCCTGCTAAATCTGGCCGAACTGAAATACTCGAGTAAAAGTGAAAAACAAGTGTAATGTGTGATGTGATGCATGATAAGATGCTACAAAGTAACAGCAGGGTATACTCACTGTGCGTTCAAGTCCTCCTGGATGTTCGGATTTACGAGTTGGGAAGTCGCAATTACGACGTCAGGTGCGTTCAAGTCACTTCGGTCGGAGCACGATGGCGGTATTAGTTCTCTTAATTAAGTGCAAAAACATACAGCAAGGGTTTTTAACTCTACTTCTAGAAAATGAAGAACAAAGAATGTGCATCAGGTGTGTTTTGCTTTTTAAAAAAAAAAAAAAATGTTTTTAATCAATTTGTGAAGCCACTGTAACCTTTATTGTTATATATTATATCGTAATTGTACAATGCTGTCGTATTTTGTGCAGGCAATTAACTTGTTTTATTGTAAATGAAAAAGCAAACACATCATAACTGAAATCAGCTTCTTCGACGAGTAAACATTCAATTTCAACAAATTTACCAATGCTACATCCATTGATTCCACCATGTTTTCTTACTGACCCGCCCCCAACTCGGAAACTCGCGCACAAAGAAAATCCACCTGTAATTATGACTTTGTGGTGGCTTTCATGTGCGCTCAACTTGTAAATGCGATCTTTCCGACATGACTTGAACACACCATCAGACATACTAATCAAGGAATAACACAGCACTGGCGAACACAATCAGGTAACAAAAACACCGACAGGACAGGATCAGAGACACATGGCGTTGGTCACCATGGGAACCACTAGGCCAGGGTGAAAACTGTGTCCTGTAGTAGCTGGATATATAAAAAAAAAAAAAAACAGGAGTGTGCCTTAACCAGATCCTAAAGGGACACAATACTGCAATTTTTATTTTCTGAAGTATCTCCATTAACAGACAAGAACTTTTCTAAACTGACTATTTTATTAAAATATATTTCATGTTCACTAATGTGATACTGATATTACACACACTATTAAGTATGCTGCTCCCTGTAGCATTCTCAGAGGCTAGTGTTCACATCTGCATCAACAGGAAAAAATATTTAATTTTTTTTTGATAAAGCTTTGCCTGTAAGAAGCTGTGACTCCTGCCCAGGTCGTTTTGACAGTTACGCGGTTAGAAAAATGCCTGATGTTCTTGTTTGTGACATTTTAAACAATCTTCGTTAGTTATCAGCGGCTTTTGATCTCATTAAGTAATTTGGGGTTGTAATATGACACTAATTTGATCGCTGTTTGATTTTGCTCCCTATTCTTATTCAATAAATGAATGATGATGCACAACATCATCTTTCCTAAAGCTGCACTTTAGGGCATTTTGAGATAACAACAGGAAAAATATTGACTTTTATCTGTAAATCTGAATAACTAAATTGTTGAGAGAATATGCTATGTTGGCTCGCAATCACTTTTTATGGATCGCAGACATTATGAACTTATTGTACTTGGGCAGATTTGAGGTGCTGGAGGTATTTAGGGTTGCTTGTGAAACCATGATAACCATGTAGATTTCTACTGATAGGAAAAACATTTGTATGCAAAGGGTGTGTGCTCAAATCAGTGCTCTTTACACTGCAGCCTGATGACAAATGTACAGACAGCCATTTTCCACTCAAACAGTTTACTGCAAAGTGAGACTGATAAGACGAGGTGGATGGAGGTGATTAACCGTAACCAACCACACGTGATGGTCTGAAGCCTGTAAAGACCACGCAGTATGCAGAATTAAACCAATCTACGCAGCTGTGGACTTAGACACTTCCTCCAACACAAGAGTTTTCAGACAAAGACATATCATCTTGTCACATAATAAAAGGTTATAGTAATAATAATTAGTCTGAAATACAGAGTTGACCGGGATAAAGTCGAGTGTGAGTGTGCTAATGTTCGTGTTTCTAAGTTGTAAGATATACTGTAGGTATCAAGTTACCATCTGCTCAAATTAGGCACACAAAAGCACAAAGGTGGACTCGTGTTGTTATAATATTTCCTGAGTGACCTCTCTTCACAGGGAAGCCAGACACACCACTTCATCTGCGGTATAATGTAACTACTGAGGGTGAGGTGATGATCGCCTGGAATGACTCACGAAATAATAAACACCCACTTCACTACGAGCTCCGCTACTCACCTAACACTTCTCTCACACACTGGGAGGTGAGTCAAATCAGCAACAATAGCAATAACATTGTTGTATTCATGACTTTTCTTCAGATTTTCTGCTTCTGATTTTTGTTCTTTATTGTGATGCACTTGTAGAGAATTAGTTCTAAAATTTCACACACTGATTTTAAATACTGAAACCTGTGTTGTGCGTTTCATTGTGTGTGTGTGTGTGTGTCTGTGTTAGGTGCTTAATGTCCAGCATCCTTGGGTGTCTTTGAACGAGCTCACTTCTGGAGTCAGATATACAGTTCAGGTGCGGTGTAAGACCCTCCATCACCTTCATTACCGGAGTGAGTGGAGTGACTGGAGCCAGCCGTTCTACCTCACACTTGATGGTATGGATGCTGTGACACAGTAGCCTCGCAGTTGCCACCCTTTCTAAAACTCATGAGTTCTTTTCCTTTTCCTAGCTTACAATTTATTCAAGAGTATTCCTGCTCAAATATTATTGCATTCATTATAACATTCAACCTTTTAGACTGAGGCTTCTCCCCGAGCTTTGGGGGTTTCCTCCAGGTACTCTGGTTTCCTCCCCAGTCCAAAGACATGCATTGTATGCTGATTGGCGTTTCCAAATTGTCCGTAATGTGTGAATGTGTGTGTGATTATGCTCTGTGAGGGGTTGCGATCCCGTCCAGGGTGTCCCCCACATTGTGCCCCAAGTCCCTGGGGATAGGCTCCACACTCCCCACAACCCTGTGTAGGATAAGCAGTACATAAAATGGATGGATGGCTGGATGGATGGATAATATGTTCAAGGTTAGCCATTATTCTACAACGATGCCTAATTTTGCTATCCTAGCTAATCCTGCCTCTATATGTCCACCCTGTTAGGTTCCACCTTATTCTTCTTAACAAAGTGAAATAAACACAAAATGCTTGCATTGTAAAGGCCTTAACAAGATTTAGAAAACCCTTGAGATTCAAAAGGCAATGCATACAAGACATGGCACAAGTAATAACAATATAATATCTATTGGTAATAGTAATGTAATGTATGTATTTATGACTGGAGCGCCATGAAAAATTAAAATAGTATACCTTTTTTTCTTCTTCTTCTTCTTCTTTTTTTGCAGTGTTCTGAGCATTGAGGCTCTGAAATGTACTCTTGTCCATTAGTTAATTTAGTTGGAAAAGAGTAGTTCTGTACCATTGTACTACTTATCCATCAAGTCCATTAAGTTGTTGTTGTTATTATTATTATTATAATTCTATTGGGCTTTTTGGCTGTGTTCTGTAAGTGATGGAGTGCTCTTTATGCATGTTTTACTTCAATAGCCCATATTGTATCTGAGCACTGAATCTTGCTTTAGCTATTTAACAGACCATATATGGTGTTTGTTGTGCTGTAGTCCTTCATTATACTGACTTGCTAGAAATAGCAGTTGTTTGTCTGATGTGGTCACTTTTGGGTTCACCAATCCAGTTTTTTTTTTTGTGAAAGAGCTTTTACATTTTGTGAAAAAACCTCTTATTAAAAGTCTCTATGAATTTAACATTGAACATTGCCTTGCAAAATCTCACAGGATTCACAGGTCTACCAAGTCTAACCATTGGGACCAGATGAGTCAGCTGTATGCCCAATAAGAGTGCTAGCTCTAAGTGTGTGTGTGTGTGTGTGTGTGTGTGTGTGTGTGTGTGTGTGTGTGTGTGTGTGTGTGTGTGTGTGTGTGTGTGTGTGTGTGTGTGTGTGTGTGTGTGTGTGTGTGTGTGTGTGTGTGTGTGTGTGTGTGTGTGTGTGCTCATTTAGCTTTCTTTATAGATTTTCAGCTTTGTTTCAGATGGCTTGTAGCAATTGTTGGTGTTTATAGACACCAACAATATATTGTTTATAGAGATACAACATGACTTAATGTTCTCATAAGTAGAGGGAGTGCTTAGCACAAACAGTGACTCAATTTACTTGTGATAGAGTTTCTTCATTAACTGCAAACTTGAGTAAAGCAATGTGAGTTAAGATATCTGGCTAGGAATAAAACAATTATCTGTTATACATGCTTTATTATAGTATATTTTTGTACACAGGTAAAAGGATGTGTAATTTACGACCCTGAAGGATGATAAGCGTTATAGAAAATGGATGGATGGATGGGTGTGTCTTTGTGTCTCCTGCCTTAGGCCAATCACCAGACAACACTGTTGTAAATAATTCTAAAAACTTTTTGATGTGCTGCCCATAGACTACAGTGTAGGACAGAAATAAATAATTGTGGGGAATTTTTGGATTAGTAGTCCAGCATATTGTATGTGAAATGAAGCAATAAGTATTTAATGTACAGAATGTCAACTTTAGTTTGAGGTGTATCGAAATTGGATAAGCCATTCAGCTGTGTCTAAATTGGATATGCCAGACAGGTGTATCTATATTGGATAAGCCATACAGGTGTATCTATATTGGATAAGCCATACAGGTGTATCTAAATTGGATAAGCCATGCAGGTGTATCTAAATTGGATATGCCATATAGGTGAGAGGATAAGCCATACATTCAAGATATACAGACAAGTTATAAAGGCAGAATAGGTTATTAGCACAAAAATAAAACTATAGTGACACTCCACTGCTGTCATGTAAAGTAGCAGGGTAGGTAATGCACAAACTTGTGTTTTTTCAAATGTAGTGTGTAGTTTTGAAATGGAGAGGTAATAGAATTGACGTCTTAGTAGCAATGCAATGGGGATATACAGCTATTACTACCACAGAAACTTATCATTGCTGGTGTTTGTCAGTGCACTGAGTCACAAGATTTAATGTTTTGTGTGTATGGATGCGGTTACAGCGGATGCAGTTCCAGTGGGTTGGTCTGTTTCATTAAGATGATGGCCCTTGGGACAAAGCTGTTTTTCTGTGCACGAGTAGATGTTCCTGTACTGCTTCTGGATGGCAGGAGGGTAAACAAATGGTGGCAGAGTTAAGTGGGATTTCTGGAGATGTTTGTTGCTTTGTGTAGCAACATGATTCATAGATGGACTCCAAGGCTGGGAGATGATGACTTTGAGTGCTGCACTGTAAAACCAGAGAAGTTCATTTAACTCCAAAAATTTGCAGAAACTAATTACCTCAAACATTTTAAGTTGATAAATCAATTTCTTTAAGCCAAATACACTTAAATATAACAAAAATGTAACTAAAACTTGTTATATTTAAGTGTATTTGGCTTAAAGAAATTGATTTATCAACTTAAAATTTTTGAGGTAATTAGTTTCCTCAAATTTTTTGGAGTTAAATGAACTTCTCCGGTTTTACAGTGAGTGTGTGCTCGCCATGTTTCCTGTTAAAGTCCATCGCAACTTTGCAACAGCTTCCATTATTTAAATACTTTTTCTTCTTTTTTCAAAGGAATTCTTAAAGGCTATCTGGAAAAAAAAACCTATAATATAAACTAAGTATTAAAAATATTGGAAGACATATTGCTAAAAAGTGTTTGTGGACACCCTGTACAAAAACATTGGATTGATCTGCCTACTTCTTGACTCCAATACCTATCCATCCCTATGTCCATCTCCAAGAATTGATAGTGGTTGGTGTGTTCACCAAAGTTAGTTCAGGATCTAGCTAGCTATATTTCCATCATCTTATTGTGTGAGTACTTATGACAGATTGTTACACATGCAAAATATTGATGCAGTTATTGATCTAGACCGTTTATCCATTTATAACACAAATCAATGCGCATTACCCATCCAGGAAAAAAACAAATTTCGTGGCCAACCTCATCCACTTCATGGTCAGCAAGTTTTGCTGGAAAAGCAGCTCCAAATTTACATTTCTTTCATTTTGTTTCATTCATTCATTCATTCATTTATTTATTGAGATCGTGTAATTTTTTTCCCTATAGCAATACTACCTGCCAATGCTGGCCATTAAACACCATGTCTGTATTACTGAGTAGTAAAGATAAAGGCTACAGCTTGACTGACAGTAGACACTCAGTATGTGCATTAAAATGTGTTCAATACATATATTTTAAATGCACTGTTTCAATAATTATGTCTAATTGTTTGCCCCAGGTAGTTTAATTTTATATGTAATAATAAGACCATTGATATGACACATTAAGATGCTTCTGTACAATTCTGAAATCATCGTCCTGTTGCTCTTTCCACTCAAATCATCAGGAAAAGATTGATGAGCGTTTCACTTCCACTGAAGCCATAAATACTCATGGCAGCGAGGACAGGATGTGTTGGTGTGCTTTAAATCATGCACTTTCCATCAGGTGATTTAAAAAACAATCTCATCTGTAGTCTCATCTCATCAAAATCTCTAGAAGACTAGAAGCCTTACAAAACAAGATTTTAGTGAAAAAAAAATAAGTAAATAATACAAAATCAGTCGAGCAGATCAAAGGGAACAGTCCAGAGAGCTGTGGAGCAAATGACATCAGCATAAGTACACGGCTCATAAATTCGGTCAATGAATGGGAGAAAAACACAGGATATAAAAGGAAGGATGGTGAGGAGTGACAAAAGACGTGACATCCGCATGCTCTTTATAGACCTTTTTAGCTTTTTCCTTTTTTGAGTGTAACATGGTTTGCTTGCGGATTCTATCATGTAGTAAACCCTCAGGTTGATCTATTCTTCTCTTTATGGTCTTTTTACAAGCTCACTTTCCTGATAAAAAATTTTCTTCTGCTTGGTGCATTGTTCACCTGAGACAGAAGTGTCTGACAAATTGCATGCTGAACTCCTTGCCTGTCAGTCATGCTCCTGCCTTTCTCAGAAATACAAACATTATAGAGTCCCCTGTTAAATGACCAACTTTGCCAGATACTATTATTGTAGAGGAAAAATAATGCAATTTATATCTGCTACAAAAAATGGTAAGGAAATTAAAGAAGTAAATCTGTGACCTGCTTTTCCAAGAGGGACAACTTGACATCTGATCTGTTTCTGGCTTCTCAAACAAGTAGATAAGAAAAAAATAAAATCATTGGCTTACTTATTCATGGGACCCTGAAATGAGGATACAGCATGTAATTGCATGCCGTTATAGTTTAATATAGCAAATTGCATGAAAGGGGTCTAAAATCTATAAAAAAAAATAATAAATAAATGTAAATAAATGACAGCTTTATCTTTACACGCATTGAGCATTTAGTGCACTCACAGATTAATACACAGGCTACACAAGAAAGCAACAAATCGAGATGCCAACGTAGTCGTGCTTTCAAGTGCCATCGTAGGTTTGTACTTTATTGATCTTCAATAAACAACTCCTATCATTCCACCAAAAGAGGTAATCCATGGGGGAAAAATGCAGGCTTGTTTTGCAGTGTTTTGTTTAGTTCTTTCACCGAGTATTTGTCTTGCATCATGTGGGCAGGATTATTGTGCATTTGGGAAACACTTGTTAGGCTTAGTCACCATAGTAACCTACATGGAAAGGTTCAGTGCGCTCACGTAGATGAGGACGGAGATTGAAGATGGAGGATCAGATGATGAAAGGAAACTTCTACCTGCCTTAACAGCTTTAATTCAGTGGCTCAACTCGATCTTGTTGCTGTTTTGTGAACTTATTTCCTATAAATGTTTGGTTATGGTTGAGGTACTTGCTTTGCATAACCTCCAAACAAACCAATGGTAGCAAACAGCATTCTGTACTTCAGAAAAGCATGTTTGTTGACATTAACTGGTGTGTAGGATCACAGATTATAAAATGGATAATCCCAGAGAACTCAGGGCATGAGGTGGGGGGCATCCTGGATGGGGTGCCAACCCATCACTGGGCACAATTGCACACACACTCACATACCCATTCACACACTACGGACAATTAAAAGATGGCAAACAGCCTACAGAACATGTCTTTGGACTGGGGGTGGAAACCAGAGTACCCAGAGGAAACCTTTGAAGCACGGGGAGAACATGCAAACTCCTCTGATGCAGGGTGAAGGCAGGAATTAAACCCCAACCCCGGAGGTGTGAGGCAAACGTGCTAATGTTGTGGAAAATTTGTGAAACAAGTTCGTTCCTGGTATCATTGGATTTATAACAGCAGTAAACATTTGTTTCCTTACCAGCCTCTAACTCTGTTAATTTTAAGTTAATTTTACTAAAACAGTCACGTTACTGAGAAACCTCAAAGCTGAATCCCTCCATCTTGAAGACTTTGCTCTGTTGGAAAACTTAGTTACTAAGTTAAGTTATAGCTTTACCTCAGACTGTTACAAATTACTGTAAAAAACTGGAGACTCCTTAAAAAATGTTAAATAAACATCTCATACAAAACTTCACCATATCAACAATTACACGCTTAAAAAAATCTGTTTATATAGAGCGTCTGCGATATAGTAAGTCCCTATGTAAGTTGCTACTATAGAAATGTTGGCATATTGCTTTAATATAAACCTTGTAGCCAGAACTACTGTCAGAGCTGCTGTTATAGAAAAATAATCAGTACCTTCTGACTGATCAGAATTGAGCATTCAACAGTGCTGTGGCAATAAATAAGAGTAAGCATTTGATGTTTAACGTTGACACCCTGTCAAAAGAATACGTTGTGAATAAGATGAGTTGGAGTGTAGCATTTACAGAAGAGAGTAAAACTTTCCAGAACATTCCCTGCTCTGTACATAGACTAGCTGTATGAAAAATCTTGTCACTTTGTTTACAAAAAAATTTCTTCTTTATACTTGTTAAACTCTCTGTTTTTTGTTTCAACCCTCAACAGTGAGCTACATCCCTGCTGAAGTGTTCTCCAGGCCTGGTGCAGAAGTAACAGTGTACGGTGTGTTTCACAACCACAGCTGGACTGCCAGTAAAGCTGTGTGGATGCTGAATGGCCAAATGCTTCCAGAAAGCCAATACCGAATGATCAATGAAAGAGTCAGCGCAGTCACTATCAGGTCAAAAGAGCCCGGCTTTGATACACTGATGTGCTGTTACCCAATGGGAGAGAGATATAAGTGCAGCATTGCCTACACCAAGGTTTACGTAGAAGGTGAGACAAATCCTGTCCGTATCTCAGATTCTTGTCTCACTGACACAAACAGCATGGAAATATTTATTCTTGTATCTATATATCTTTCCTGTTTTGTTTGAGTGTATTTACTAAATAATCATGAAAACATCTTAAAGCTTAGAAATTCAAGGAGTTAATCAGCAAGATTTCCACCAATGATGATAAATCTGCATAAGTGTAATATCAATACAAATTTTTATGGCCAACCCATATATTAGTCAGTCTCCAGTCATCTTTTATACGTAATGAATCAGAAGGAATGTGCATTACTTTCATATTGATAATTTTGCAGTTATTTATAATGTCTTCATTTTCAGGATTCTTTAATGCAAATATAACCTGTCAAACTGATCAGCGTTCGAGAGTTGATTTAATGACCTGTAAATGGAATAAGAGCGTGTGGGCTGTGATACGCTTCCTGTACAGGTATGCAGATCCACACCCTTTATTTTTTTTTTCTTAAAATTAAAGCTTCTCTGACACCAGTGTAGAAAAAGTGTTGGCTGGAGCATCAGTTGTGCTGATATGAAAATCATACGAGTCCTACGGTCTAACTAGCTGGTATAGCTATCTAGATTATATGTATTATTATTAACAATAAATCATTCATTCATTCATTCATTCATTCATTCATCTACAATCTGGGTTGCAGTGAATCCAGAGCATATCCCCAAACATCCTAGATGGGATGTGAGTCTACAGCAGGGCAACATACACACATTCACTCCTAAGGGCAACTTAAGAGTAGCCAGTCCATCTACAAGCATGTTTTTGGGAGGTGGAGGAAACCAGAGAACCTAGAGGAAACCATGGAGAACGTGGGAAACTTCATACAGACTGTAACCCAAGCTCAAGATAGAACCAGGGACTCCGAAGCTGTGAGGCAGTTATGTTACCCACTGCACAACTTTGCCCCTCATTAATAATAAAGATTAGATTTATTTTTAGACATTTAGACAAATATGGCCTTCTCGAAATGGTAAATGGGCTGCACTTATATAGCACCTTTTAACCTTAGCGGTTACAAAGTTTTAACCTTTACTACAAAGTGCTTTACACTGTTTCTCATTCACCCATTATCTCACACACACACACACACACACACACACACACACACACACACACACACACACACACACTCTCCCTCACTTAGCTTGCCATCAGGAGCAACTTGGGGTTCAGTGTCTTGCCCGAGGACGCTTTGACAAGTAAAGAGGCCAGGGATCGACCTGCCAACCTGCTCTACCCCCTGAGCCACAGCTGCCGCTGGTTATCTTTGGCTAGTCCGAAAATCAAGGAGATTGCTTCTGTAACCAGGCAGCATTTATTAGGATTCTCTATGCAGCTGCAGTTGGCATTCAATGATTTCAGATAAAGATTGGTTGAGTGATAAAATAGTCCTTGACCTCACTCAAAAGTTAAGGATGGAATGGAAACAAGAATTGGTAGCATTTAATATATACAGATTGAAAGATATAAGACTGCATTCCATAGGATGGCAGGTAAACCATGTGCTGTTGATATCAAAAAGCTTGTAGTGTCGTGACAGCCTTATTGTGTTCTCTCTGTCCTCTCTTGTTTTTTTTTTTCTGGGTGTTTTTTTAGAAGTTCTAGGCGAATGTGTGAAGAGATATCACATGAGGAAGGTAACATGACACAAACACATGGAGAAACCATGGCTGGGGTGGAGGAGTGCCCAGATGGAGCTGGAGATTATCGTGAATGCACCCTGCGAGACCTAAGCCTGTTGTCCTGCTATAAGCTGTGGCTAGTGGTGGAAGGCGGATATAATAAAGTGAGGTCACTTCCTGTCTTTGTCTCACCTATAGACCATGGTGAGTGTTTGAGGTTATTGTTGTGATATTGCATTACTTATCCGGTTTCGTATTAAGTGTAACAGTTATTTTGGGGGAATCATGTTCTAGTACATCCTTCTGTGATGAGGGGAATGACAATAACGATACACAGCCATACTTATGTTCTCCAGTGAAACCGGCCCCATCTTCAGACCTGGAAGCAGTCAGTTTACCCAACAAAACACTAAGCGTGAGCTGGAAGCGTCCTCACCTGCCTGCGTATGATCTGCAATATGAGCTACGCTATGTACCTATGCATGTGATGGCAGATTTACAGTGGAAGGTAAGGAAAGATTTCAGTTGTACCATGATCATGTAACGTGCGGTTATAGACAAGTGTATACTCAGGGTGTGTTTTATTACGGACAATCGAAAAATCATAGTCGATATCCATAGCTGGAGACGGTAAGCGGGTAGTGTAATGATCGGTTATGATGATGTCATGTGGGGTCAAGGGGTGTGGTCGCCACCCTGTTCTCCCTCACTGTGACCTACACATCGTGGTTCTGACACGCTGTCTCATGTTAATGTACCATCTTCGGGATGTTTACTCGGTTAATCCTCTTCTAATGACCGACCTGTAACCATGCGTTACCTGCAGTGTAATAAACGAAGAACATCACTTTCACTTCGTGTCTGGCTGAGTTATATCAACTTTCCTGAGAAACCCGTGGGGATCTAGCCGAATCCTTACAATTGGAAATTGCTGTTCTTCGTTTATTACACTACAGGATACCATAGGCTTACGCATGGTTACAGGTCGGTCATTAGAAGAGGATTAACCGAGTAAACATCCCGAAGATGGTACATTAACGTGAGACAGCGTGTCAGAACCACGATGCGTAGGTCACAGAGAGGGAGAACAGGGCAGCGACCACACCCCTTGACCCCACATGACATCATCATAGCTGTTCATTACAGTAGGCGACATAAACACAGAACAGGTGCACATATTTGGTAAACAAACCAACAATGGGGCAGAGGCAGGACTAACCCAAAGCAAAGGCGTACAGCCATAACATAACATTTAACAAAAGCTCAAATTCTCAAAACAAAATGGCACGACAAGTGTGCAGCATGAGAGAGGGAATTTGACAGATCATAATATTTTGGAGGACGACCAGAGATGGCATGTGGTAAAGCAGTTTATGTTTACAAGAATTTATATAGATGCATAATTGAGATGCTTTGAGAGTGCAAGCTATTGATGGGGCCACTTCCACTTGGTTCAAGTGGCTAGGAAGTACGTTGGAGGTTGTGTATGAGTTTGAATACTAGCAATGACACAAGCATTGTGTCTGGGAGTACACTTACTCTTATTAGTTTGAAGGTCCTCTTCCCCTGTCAGTCTGATGCTACTCAACTGTGCATGTCTGCTTATTTGATTATACAGAGCTGAGACAGTTAGTCCATGGTATTGAGTGGGGTTATATTGAGAACCAAATATTTTATGAATAGTTTTTTTTTGTTCTACAGCAGTTACAGATTCATAGTTATGTCCTTCACAGGTGTTTGGCCCTCTGTTTGAGTCATGGGCAACAATTCTGGTACAGGACCCTTGCATACAGTACAAGGTTGAGGTGCGCTGCCGAAGACTTCACGGCCCAGGTTACTGGAGTGACTGGAGCCAGGCTCGTACATCCTCAGTTTATAGTATTAAAGGTGAAACTCTTATATAACCTTATTTACTGCATTAGCTACCATTAACAAAGCATAACTGTTACTAAGTAACAAAGTTAGTCAACACCTGGTAATGGATGTTTAAGTGTTATTGACATTCACCTGCACTGACAAATGTTTATTCAATCCATGACTACAAATAAGTCCACATAACATGAGAGCATGTTCCTAAATATTGATAACATACTGAAATCTGGTCTCCAGGTTTAAATATTGAAGTTTGCTACAGCCTCAGTTCTGAATTTTGCCACTAAACAACTGTAACCATGTTCTTTATGGTGTTGTCCATGTTGGCCTTTGTGGGCTTCATTTTACTCATTGGTGGTATGAAGACAGGTGTTGATTATTTTGCTTATAGAGTGTATTATTAATTAAAATTAAATTCACTGTTACTTACGGTGTATTAATGCGACATATAATTGTTTAATGCAACATTTTATCTGAAGCATTGCCAAATAAGCTTCAAAAGGAAGAGTGATATATTTCTTTGAAGTGATTATTATGATAAGTGTTTTCCAACACAGTTCATAGTCGAGCTGAACAATACTGAAGAAAAGTTATATTTTATTATCATAATTTTTATGAATATTTGAAAAAAGAAGAAAGGAGTAAAATTGTACTCAGATAAACTAATAAGCTAGCTAATGGAAACGATGCATTTAGACAGGGAATGAAAACAGCAGTTCAGTAAACTGGTTGACTTGTAACATTCCCAATTAAGCACCGACTCACCATCCAGAGACATCTATGGATGGCCATTATTGCACCAATAATATATTGTCGTTGGACTATTCTTTTATTCGTCCTAGTTAGGCATTCATTGGCAATTATATTTATATTGATTCACTAGACAGCCGCATTTATTCAAAGTAACTTATAATTGAACTGAGTCCCTGAATATTTGTCTGTTCCTTCAGGCCTAATCCACAGGGCTCCTTACAGTAGATGGTCCACATTTTTACTCTTTTCAACACACTTGAACCATATAGTTAGTGTACTTCATTTCTTAGGCCTTGTATGAAAGCAAAAAACCTGAGTGACATGTGAGCTGGGTTGGGAAACACTGCTTTATATTGGAAGCCTGACAGAAACATGTATTTGGTTTGATACGTCATGACCTCACTACTTTTTAAATGAAGACAGTGTAGTTGCTGATGCTGGTTGTTAACGCACTCTGCTTGTTTGATTTCAGCACCAGAGATGGGGCCAGACTTCTGGCGAATTATACAAGAGACTCCTTCAAGTTACTCTAATGTAACTCTGCTCTTTAAGGTAATACAGACTTAATTTATAGGTTTATGCATTCTATATCAAATGTGGCATCAATAACAGTGAAACGGAGTGAACTGATGCATTTTGTATAATCGCTTGTTTAAATTTTTTTACCTATCCATTTTTGCATTTTTTTCTTTTTCGTTTATGCTTACTTTTTTAAAAAAAAGTTATTTTAATGGGTAAAGTCATGTTGGGCTTATTTTTAATTCCAGAAGTTGCATCAATATGCATGAGGTTTAAAACATTCTGACAATTAATGGCATTAATGGCCATTTCAGAGGGAAAAAATGAATGATGTGATTGCATCCATTGAAGAAGCACTTAACGTCCAAGAATCAAGGCAGCATGATGTGCATGGTCTATCCACTGCATCGCTGACACATAGCCAGTGGGTCAGCGATTATATTAAATGGTCTGCACTTATATAGCACTTTTTTCCAAGCACTTTACACTGTGTCTCATTCACCCATTCACACACTCACATACCAATGGTAGCAGAGCTGCCATGCAAGGCGCTAGGTTGCCACTGAACTTGGGGTTCAGTGTCTTGCCCAAGGACACTTTGGCATGTGGAGTCACGTGGGCCGGGAATCGAACCGCCAACCCTACGATTAGCGGACAACCCGCTCTACCACCTGAACCACAGCCTCCTACATTAATGTTGCTGTTAATGTAGTTTTAGTCAGGAGGAGTATAATTTAGTCTATTAGTCTGTTAAATTGTGTAGTTCATAGATTAAGTGAATGTAGATTTATAATCTGTCATGCTAATGTGTTTATTATAGTTGTTTACTTGCTAATAGCCTACAAAGCTCAATAGCCTAAGCAAGTATAATAAGGTCAACTTGATTCCAACTGTTGTTAATATGATACACAAGTGTAACACTTTAACATAGTGTAACTTGTTTGGGCTATGTATGTATGTGGAAAGTCCGGGAATAAAAAGCTTCAATGACTTGAATATGTAAATATGTTGGATCATGTTTGCCTATTATGCCTAACCTTGAAGTAGATGGATTATATTTAAAAAACAAAACAAAACAACAATCTATAGTTTAATCATAAAGAGTATGATGAAACCTCTTTAAATAGTTGCAACACTTGCATAAGTTATCAAATATCATTTCTGAGCAATAGGAGAAGCTACTATGGGCATTATGTTACAATATGTGACAGGTGACAAAATGTATTTTAAATATTTGCATATGTGCACCATATTTATAACCCTACTCTCCTTACCGGAAAGCCCACTCCATCCACTCTTCACAATTCTCCATCTTTATTCCATGCTGTCTACGAAGAACCTGGTTGCAACCAGGGATGCATCAATACCGATACTGGTCCATTACCATGCACATTTACTAGTACTTGTAAAAAATGCTTTAATACTAATTCAGCGTTCGACTTACATCAGAAGTCAGAGCTCAGTATTATGTCAGTTCTGTTCTCTGTGCATTTGAGTGACAAAGAGGGGAAAAAAACATGGAAGCTCCATGTTTGTCTTGTGTAAGCAACAAAGTGGCTAGCTAACTGTGTTGAGCGATGTATATGTTTCTCCTCAAAACAATGAACCTTATAGTCAATATTATAAATTAAACAAGTTAATATGTCTGTATGTTTAAAAAAAAAACCTAAAACAAACGTAAATATATACAGTATAATGTGTTGAAGGAGCGACTTTCTTTACTGTTGATGTTGTGAGTGTCAACAGTGACAGTGCATAATAAAATGTTCTATAATAAGAGTCCACATGACTCCACATACCAAAGTGTCCTTGTGCAAGACACTGAACCCCAAGTTGCTCCTGATGGCAAGTTAGCACCTTGCATGGCAGCTCTGCTACCACTGATGTGTGAGTGTGTGTGAATGGTGAATGAGACACAGTGTAAAGCGCTTTGGATAAAAGCGCTATATAAGTGCAGACCATTTACCATTCTGTGATGTCTCTGTGTGAGTAATACTATGTCGGTTACTAATTCCACTATCAGTATTGGTAGCAACATGTCTTGAAAAAAAAGGGTATCACTGCATCCATAGTTGCAACAGATTATGATTCTGCAAATTTGTAATTATTACGCAGTTCTGTACGAAAAAGAATAATTTCTCATTAGTTTTATTTCTGTTGTCTTGCAGCCACTTCCAGCAGAGGAACCAGCCAGCTGTGTGCAGGGACTTGTAGTCGTGCACCAGACTTCAGGGGGCATAGTGTGGTCAGATGACATAGCCCCAAGCTCATTTTACACATTCCAGTGGAGAGAGGACGTGCATAGTATCACTGTCATGTCTCGTAATTCTTTAGGCTCCTCAGCCAAGAATAGTAACATGACTCTGGTGCGTCAACCTAAACGTGAGTCAACAAGTCCTGGTCATAACACTGCATACTGACACTGACTGGTGAACTTTAGAGCAGATCGCCTTCTACAGTGCATGTCAGCATTTTGAAAAGATCATGCTGTTGAGCTCTTGCTTATCATCATGTCCTGTTCTTCTATTTTAGCTCGCTTATTATGTATTTTTCCCGCAGCTAATTGCTTTGATAAGAGCTGCTTGTTATTTAGACACAGAACCCAGTCTCTATTTGCTTATAGAACATGCTGCTGTTCCTGTAATGGGAAAGACAGCCGGCTTTTCTCACAGTTATTAGATGTATTTTTTTGTAAACATCTCATCCATAATGCGCTACACATAGAGTACTTACATTATTACAATGGGCAGCAATGTAGTGAGAGCCTCATGCTGCCTCACATACAGAAAAGTGATCGTTCTTACTAGAACTGACTCTGAATCATTATGCTCCGATGTGGATGAAAGTCGCTTTATGCATTTTGATTAACGGCATTAAGGAATGCTTAATACAAAATATTCTAAATACAAATCCATAATTTTATCTCTCTTCATATATGCATGGGAGTCAGCTCCCAATGACCACTTAAAAGAATCAACTCAAAGAGTCGACTCATTGACAAACAACACTCCAGTGTTTGAGTACATGGGTCTTTTATTTCCCATCTTCAGGACAGTGTGTGCGTTGGTTCCACGTAGCAGCCAATGCATCGTGCGTGTTTCTCTCCTGGAGCCTGGTGTGTGAGCAGCCATTGCTCCTTTCCTTCGTCCTTGAGTGGCTGGAGCTGAGTGGTGATTCCAGCCAGGGCAGGACTTCAGTGGGGAGAGTAGAGTGGCTCAGAGTTGCCTCAACCGCCAGGGATCTTCAGCTGTGCCGTAAGTTTGTAACTTTTACATTTGTGCTGAAATATTTTGTGGCAGAAATAACTTACAATAAGTGTGTTACCTGTCTACTGATGCGCTTCTGTGGAGATTATGTCTTAGAGGCTCACACATTCTCTAAGACATAGTGTTTACAGTATATTGGCTATTTCTTTGTCTTTGTGATGGAAGTGAATTTGCAGAGTGGGATTTAATTTGTTTTCTTTGGCAAACTATTGATTCTGGTAAAATATGATGTTCCATTCGTATCCAGCATATACAGTACAGTACCCTGTGTCAACTGTTTTATTAAGAATTGCTAGCCATAACTGAGTTGCTTGTTCTTATTTGTTACAAATAAAGTACAGTGCCCTCCAGTAATATTGGCACCCTTGGTAAATATGAAGACTGTGAAAATTTGTCTTTATTGTTTAACCTTTTGCTCTTTTGTTTAAAAAAAAAAATCACAAAAATACTCTGCTCTCATGGATATCAAACAATTGCAAATGCAACACAGGTTTATCCCCCCAAAAAAATATCCAACCACGGTCCATTTTAAGCTTTCTTGGCAGAGGAAGTCAGGTTTTCATTTAATATCTGTTGATATTTGATAGAGTCCATGATGCCATGTATCCTAACAAACTGTCCAGGTCTTCTTGACTGGAACTTCTTAATTATTGCCCTGATGGTGGAAATGGGCATTTTCAATGCTTTTGCTATTTTCTTATAGCCACTTCCCATTTTGTGAAGCTCAACAACCTTTTGCTGCACATCACAGCTATATTCCTTGGTCTTACACATTGTTATGAATGACTAAGGAAATTTGGCCTATGTGTTACCTCCTATTTATACCCCTGGGAAACAGGAAGTCATGGTTGAACAATTTCTTGTTTCTAGTCACCCAGGTGTACTAAAAATGTAAAATATCATTGGGAATATACTTCAAATATATTTTTCTCTTATGAATTCATAGGGGTGTTAATACTTGCACACCTATATTTAATAAAGATATATTTTTTCATAAACCTGTGTTGTGTTTGCAATAGTTTGATATCCATGAGAGCATAGTGTGCTTGTGAATTTTTTTAACAAAAGGTTAAACAATAAAGACAATTTTTCACAGTCTTCTTTGCTCATATTTACCAACGGTGCCAATATTAGTGGAGGGCACTTTAAGTCAGTCATCTGTATGTAATTAGTATTATGGTGAAGTGGATGTACACTTTAAGAGAATTGGGTTGAAATGGCTCAGGACTTGAGGCCAGGGGAAAACGAAGAGGGTCTTGCCACATGTGACTGAATTTCGCTGTCTGAAATGAAAGGTCATTAAGAAACCTCTGGGTGAGCTTTGATGTGAGAGGTCAGAGTACATGAAAATAAGATGTTTTGGACATGTTTGTGTATATATCATATTAATACATTGCATTTCACACAGGGCCTTTTTATGGCACAGAGGAGTTTAAACTGTACCCTGTGTTTGTGGATGGTGAGGGGGAGCCAGTGAGATGCACAGGTAACACAGTGCTAAATCATAGTTTTATTGTATGAGAAATATTCAGAGGTGCCAGCTTTGCTAACCAAAACATTTTACCAGAAAAAAACAGCATATGTCCATAGATCAGATGGCTACTTTTTTCCCAATATGCAAGAGTAAGAAAACAGTGAGGCAATAATCCGGTGTGAGCACTACTTAATTAGAAAAAGGCTTGTAAATTCTCAGGTCATAGTAATCATTATTAGAAGCAAATAAATGTCTTTCACGTCTCCTGTCCTTTCCCCTTCAATGAATTGTGCTTTTCTGCCAGGTGAATTTTATTCAAGGGGTCAAAATTGTAAAAAAGCTATGGCTAAACTGTAGATGTTGGCACATTTGAAAATTGTATAACAAAGTACTAGGTTAAACCGAACAATTGGCAAGAATTTAATTTTAAAACTTGGACAACTTCCACTGTTTTAATTATAGTGGAAATTTGAACCATCCAAGCACCTCTGCAGCTGTTAAATAATACATCATTCTTCTGCTGATGACGACAAAGTATGATATAGACCTACCAGATATCTGTGCACTAGCTGAATGTAATATAATATAAAATAATATAGATGGGTAACATTTCTCCTGCTGCGATGTGTATGTATGACCTGGGAAATTTATTCTACACATCTCTAGGTGTCTGAGGTAAATCTCCGCATGTCCTTTAATCCCTCTCGGAACTGTGCTGTTGTTTTGCAGCTGTGCGAAGTGACCCTGCAGCCTACATTCTTCTCATGATCATCGTCTTCCTCTTTGTCGTCCTGTTTGTCACTTTGATCATCTCACAAAACCAGTAAGTCATCGTCTGGCTCTTGTTCTTGTCATTTTCAGGGAAAATTGTACCAGAGCTAAACAAAATTGGACAGAACAAACAAAGAGTGAGCAAAAAAACATTTTTATTGGTTTGAGCATGGTATAATTGTTATTGATTCTGTCTGCACTTATGTACCGACTGGCAGAATGAAACATGACAGTGACAGGACTGCAGAAACCTTTACGGTTCAATGACCATGATTGCAGAGGACAGATTAGAGCTGAACGAGAGAGAGTTTTCTGGAGTACATAATGCACAGCATGGCAGCTCAGTGCTATGTTCAAGGGCACACTGGTTATAAAAATCCACCTGCTCTCTGCAAATGCATTTGATTACTGGGTTCATTATCCCTATCAGATTGGATGATCAGGCACCTTTTAAGATAATTCTATGCATCATCTGTTCTTATGTAGAGTTACAAATGATGATCATCCTGTTTACTCAGTGACATTCAGCTCACTAATATGCAAGAGCAGTGAGTATGGCCAGTAATGAAGAAAACAAAGTCTACTCCATCAAATAAATATGGATGTGTGGCTCTGATTATGCAGAGTGGGCTGTTGGTCATTCATTTGTAATAATGGTTAGAATCAATAGATTTACATACAGCTTGTGTGAGTTTTCATATATATTCCAGTCATGTGAAAAAATAACTACACTCCATGGAAATTGTTGGCTTTTTTGAGATATTTGGACAAGCAAACATTCGATCATCTTTGAAACAGTGCCTATTAATAAAGGTGATGTACTTGGGGGGGAAAAAAAACACAAGGAAAATTAGCTTTTTCAATTATTTATTCAGTAGAAATATGAATTGATGTGATATTCTTCTGTGGAAAAAGTAAGTACACCACTAGCCTCAGAAGCTAGTATTACCCCCTTTAGAAGAAATAACTTCTTTTAGATGTTTTGCATAATTGTCCACCAGTCTCTGACATCAGCTTGCTGGAATTTTTGACCACTCTGCCATGCGATATTCTTTCAGTTTCAAGATGTTTCAGGGTTTTCTTGCATGTTCTGCTTGTTTCAAATCCCCCAACCACATTTCAATGGGATTCAAATCCGGGCTTTGACTAGGCCATTCCATAACCCTCCATTTCTTCTCTTTGAGCCATACCTTGGTGGATTTGCCAGTGTGTTTAGGTCATTATACTGTTGAAAGGTCTACTTTGGGTTCAACTTCAACTTTCAGACAGATGGCCTCACATTATCTTCAAGCACTTTTTGATATGATGTGGAGTTCATAGTTGAATCAATGAATGCAAGCTGTCCAGTCCCTGAGTCAATGAAGCAACCCTAAACCATAACATTTCCACCACCTTGCTTCACAATTGGTGTGAGGTGCTTCTCCTGAAAAGCTGTCTTTGGTCTGCGCCAAATATGTCTGCTGTTACTGTGGCCAAAACAACTCTATCTTTGATTCGTCTGTCCAGAGCACATTATTCCAAAAGACCTGGTCTTTGCCTATATGCTCATTGGCAAACTGTAGTCTTGCACAGGCTTTTTCCTGACACGCCTCCCATCCATCCATCCATTTTTTATACTGCTTATCCTGCAGGGTCACAGGGAACCTGGAGCCTATCTCGGGGAGCATGGGGCACAGGGCGGGGTACACCTTGGACAGGGTGCCAGTCCATCGCAGGGCACAATCACGTACACATTGCTACACTACTATTCCTCCACCACTTTGCACATGCCAGTCAGCCTACCATGCATGTCTTTGGACTGGGGGAGGAACCCGAAGTACCCGGAGGAAACCCCCGCAACAAGGGGAGAGCATGGGAACTCCACACACAGGGTGGCGGCGAGAATCGAATGGAGGGGTGAGGCGAACGTGCTAACTACTAAGCCACCGTAAGCCTGGCACACCTCCCATGCAGGTCAAATTCGTGAAATCTCGTTCTTTTTTCTGATTGTAGAAGCATGCACTTTGACACCAACAGTTGCAAGACTTACGAGCAGATCCTGTGATGAAATTTTGGGGTTCTCGGAGACTTCTTTTTGTATCAGACGGTCTGCCCTTTGACTGAATTTTCTCGGACGGCCAGTCCTGGACAAATTGGTAGTCGTTTGAAATCTGCTCCATTTGTAGATTGTCCTTACAGTGGAATGATGTATTTCAAATAATTTGGAGATCTTTTTAAATATTTATTTTTTCATTCAGTGGTTTTTTTCTTTTTTTAGAAATTGTTTTATTGGGGCTATCTGTGCACTTGACATTGATGTTAAGGGCAGGGAAAAACATAAAACATCACCTCTGTTATGCTGCATGGGACATTTTATTTTTGTTATGATCTGAGCCCACTTGTCTTCAGTTCTTCTGACTGAGCTCCGTTATCCTGTGACGGAGCATTTCTGTCCTGAGGGAAGTGGTCTCTTCCAGGATGATCCAACCTCCATTGAAAGGGCATTAGGGTTCACTAAATGGTTTGATGTGGATGAAAATGACATAAATTATATGCTATAGCCTTCTTGGTCATCAGATCTCAGCCCAGTTGAACACCTATGGGATATTTTGGAGTGACATAATAGATGAATTTCTACCACCAACATCAAAACATTGCATCTTTTGGAAATATAATTTTCATTATAGTTCTAGTGACACTACAGTTCCCAATGGTAGTAGAATGTATGCAGAGGCATAATGATGCTGTTCTGTGTGTGTGTGTGTGTGTGTGTGTGTGTGTGTGTGTGTATACATATATATCAATGATTCCATTGATCCTACTGACATACAGCAGTGGCTTAGTCACACTATTTAAACATCCCTACAGGTTGTAAATTAGTTTGGGCATGTGGATGTGATGTGTTTTTTTTTTCTATGTCCTAAAATTCAAATTCCATTTTCTCTTCAGATTGAAGAAGCTCATGTGGAAGGATGTCCCAAATCCGAACAACTGCTCTTGGGCCAAGGGGATAGATTTCAAAAAGGTCAGACTTTAAATGTGTTTTGTTTTGAAATCGTTTGTTCTCAGAAATGCTGCTGACCGAGGCATACAGTTGACATATAGTCACTGGCTAAATGAAAAGTGTGCTTCTATTTTACAGTTTGTCTACACCAGGTTCATTAATTGAAGTGACACTCAGGATGGCGGGCAGGAAACGAGCACTTGGTAGTCAGGTTTAAGAGAGAGAAAGAGGCTGAATACTTTAATTCCTTTTTTGTGCTCCATACGTTTCAGCCCAGTTCATAATTCTATAAAAGACTTCACTCAAAACTGAAATAACTGTTAGTCTGATTTATGAAGTGCTTGGGGTGCCAGCTATCTCTCTCATAGAAAAAGGTTCTTATAAATAGGTTTTCATTAACCACACACAGGTTCTCTGGGTAGGAGTTATATTCTCAGTCTGTGCTTGACCATACCTCCAGTGCCACAATTGTTTTTTCCCCACTAAAAACCTGTTGCAATGGGGCCTGAAAATTTCAGCAGTTGGGAAAAGTCCAGTCTGAAACACATTCAATATATTTGACAATATATTGAAATGCTTATGATGTGCGATTCTAGTGCCAGTTTGTTGGCTGGTGCGGTGTGTTCTGAGTTGGTGGTTGGGTGCCACAAGCTGACATTGATATTGCACTTACAATGCTATTTACTAGGAGAAAAAGGTTTTTTTACAAAATCGAACATGTGTAGATTTCACTGTAGCTCCCAAAACAAGCTGAGAAATCCAATGCAGATGTAGTGGAGACAGCAAATACTGTACTCAAAGTCCCAGAATCCAATGCAGCTCTATAATGCAACTGTGCTCAGGCAGAGATACAGGGCAGAGACTTGCCTAGGCTGTGTAGAGATTTCTGAGATGATGAGCGAGATGGCATTGACAGCAGTATTATCATGAAAGTGGAAACTTCGGACCCTTACTTGTTTGAGCAGAAAAAAACAGACCCCATAACATGTCCTAATCATGCTTACCTGTGTCTCGTTAGCACGGCTATTTATGTTCTAGTGTTTGAACACCTCATTCACAAGCTTCCGTTGTTTGTGTTTTGTCATTTATGTCACAGACTCCTTCTTTTTTTTGCGTGTTTTGCCAAGTTTATGTTTGTGATTCTTGTTTTCAATGTTTTGTTGTTTGTTTCGCACGTCACTTGTTTAGCAAATCTGCTGCCTTTTCTTTTACGTGACACTCAAGTAACGTTCTACTGGCAAAACTGGTGAATGGTATAAAAAGAGATCACCGTGTTCAGGGATGCCATTACCAACAGTGACAGCTGTCGTTTAGAAATGGAAGAAATATGACCAAAGAGTGGAAATACAGTTGGAGAAAAAAAAAAAAATAATAATAATAATACACAAGCAGGAGGAGATCTTATATGCAAATACATCCATGGGTATAATTTTGATTGATTTACTATTCATATAGTTATGTATAACTTTTTGTTACTTGTGATGATGAAGGAGAATATGTAAAAGCCAACTTGCATCCTGAGGGTATGCACTTAATTTTACTGTAAAACATAACCGGATATGTTAATGATAGCATAACATTTAGCATACAGTTGACTTCTTCAATGTCAGTGGGTTTTAGATTACATACTCTGTAAATAATATTCATCTAAATATTTGTGTAATAAAACAAAGTTAAAAGACAACACTGTGTGAACCGAAATCAATGAGAGGGAAAGTAAAAGCATGGACTAGGAGTACAAAAAAACGCTTTATTTAACATGAATAACATGAATTAATAAATGCTGAAGATTTGTTCTCTATCTCTGTGCAGTTGGATGGCAACCTGTTTGGTCATCAGGAGGGCCTTACTGCTTGTCCACTTCTACCGATGTCTGAAAATATGTGTGAGGTGGAGATTGTTGAGAAACTTTTTGCTCTGGAAGAAGACCAAGAAGAGAAGGCACTCCTTCACCATTCAGTCGATACAGAAGGCCAAAGCAACAATCTCTCATCCATAGAAGGATCTTTAGATCCTCTTTCTCTCGATACATACACTGTAGCTGCAACCCCTGAAACGTCAGGTCAGTCGTCTGTAACGTACTCCACAGTCCTGGTGTTTGATCAGCCTGTCCTCCAAAGGAAGCAGCAGGAGAGTCTGAGCAGCTCCAGTGACGAGGGCAACTTCTCTGCCAATAACTCCGACATCTCCGGCTCCTTCCCTGGAGGCCTCTGCGAGCTGGAGAGTCATTCCTCTTCTGATGGCGCCAATCCCCGAAACTCTTGCTCCTACAACTCGGTGGAGGAGTTTTCTGAAACGTCAGAACAAGAGGATGAAGCTTCGGAGAACACACAAGTCTCCAAAGAACTCTACTACATGGGAATGAACGAAGAAGAAGAAGACGATGAGCTTGAGGAGGAGTTTAAGGAGGAAGATGGAACAGAGGAGCAGATTCCAGATTTCAGTCCAGAGCTGGAATGCAAGAATTCGAAAGCCAGTGATTCAAACGTCCCTCTCTATGTGCCACAATTCCGGACTTCAGCCATTAAACTCCTGAGAGAGACAGTGAGCGACAGCGCCATCCAGCTGTGATCTGAAATATGGGCTCTACCTTCTAGAAATGGTGGCACTATGTTTTAAATCCTTTATAATTCCCTGCTTCTTCTATGATCTCATTCCTGACAAGGAAAATCTGATCTGGGCATGACGAGTTGGACTAATAAAGGATTTTAAGCAGAAAGGTTGGTGTATCACTTTTCTGTGATTAGCTCGTCTTATTTCTTTTTTCCCTTAACAATAAGAGAAACTATGAAAGAAACCAGCCAAAGTTTCTTTAACTTGAAACATTTCCTGTGAATGTCAGCTGACGGGTTAAATGTCATCCTGTTATTATTACAACTTGCTGCTTAACATCCTCGTCACGCGGAAATCAAATTTTGAAGTACTGACTGATATGAAATGCTGGAAGAGGCAGTATATGTATGTTTCTGTGTGGGAAACCCTTCACTTTGACCAGTTTTGACATTTTCTATTATATATAGTTTTGGAAACTACAGGTTTCTCTGAACTGAATTGTTTTGCATGTATAACAAGTTCTATCATTTTCAATGAAGTGAAAAGGGAGAAAATGGCATTCATCTCCATTAACTCCATCCCATCTCTACTGGAAGATGCCTTGCCTACCTCTATATGGGAAAATAACTGCAACACAACAACATAAATTGGAAAAGTAAGTGATAAGTATACAGCGAGAAATGAGCCACTGATTTATCAGCATCATCCGTCAGTGTCTGTCTCATTACCCGAGTTAAAAATCACTCATAGCATTTAAACTGAAGCACAAGGTAAAGGTCATTCATGGCATTTAAGAGCGTTGTCTGCTCTCATCTGTACAGAGTGCCTAAGTGCTCTTCTCTGTTTTGATGGCGATGTGACACGTACATTCAGAAAGCCAGTATCCGTTTACAAACTGAATTGATCAGGCTTATGTCGGTTACACGACGGCACATTTTTATCCAACAACCTGATCAAATCTTGAGAAAAGCACATTTAGGTATCAAGGTTTTCTATATATTTAGGCAGACTGACTGCATTTACAGCTGCATTGTTTAAATATGGTTCTTTATCCAACATGATCTTTGCAGGCAGATAGCCAAAGCAAGGCTATAAAGTAAATAAAAACATCATTTTAGTCAAAATATATTTATGGTTTCTTAAAATAGAGAGGTAAAAGTATATTACTATCCAAAACTTAATTTTGGTCAAAACAGTGGTCGCTCAGTGGTTAAAGGCTCTGGGTTACTGATCAGAAGGTCAGGAGTTCAAACCCCAGCACTGCCAAGCTACCACTGTTGGGCCCTTGAGCACGGCCCTTAACCCTCAATTGCTCAGCTGTATAAATGAGATAAATGTAAGTCGTTCTGGATAAGGGTGTCTGCCAAATGCCATAAATGTAAAACCCAATACTTTGTCATGTGACAGGATTTCCCAGACCACCACACACGTACTGTAGCAGGAAAAACAAAGGACGTTAGTTCCTCAGGCATCAAGAACCCAAGTCGCCATTGTGGTTTAGTGGAATTTAAGATGCTTTGTTAAAGCAAGCGCAAGCAGTGCCATTTAAATCTGTTCAAGATTTAAGCTGCATAGATGAGTCGACTGAAACTGTAACAACGTGACAAAATATTGTTATATTTCATTGATGTTTGATTGTGAATGTCTGTTTTATCATCTGTGTTTACGTTCTTTGAAATCTCAAGCATCAAATGTGAAATGTTCCGTCTATGTTGTTATTTTGTATCAGAACCAGTGTATGATGACCACTGGATGTTACTGACCGTGATGGAATTGGATTCAAATGTTAATGTTTCTAAAGAATGTGTGTACAGTATATAAATATTTGATGTCTATTTTTCTGGTCTGAATAAACTATTTATTGCAAGCACTGTCAGTTGTTATCTTGATTAGTTGATGTCTGTCCTTATTAGTTAAAATCAGAACTCGGCTGGAGGTGTATTTCCTGTCACGTAAGTATGAAGCCATTTGTGCTGTATTATGCGTTGTGTGTTTGTCTGTCTGTGCAAAAAATAGTGTTGCCCACCCATGCAGATGTCTTTTGTCTAATGAAAGAGTGCAGTGACTCAGTGTTGTAGTGATGTGCTAACCTTTCGGAATACAAAAGAGAGAGACTGAAAAGAAAAGAAAATAAAAACACCTCCACTTCACCTTCACAATTATCAACTGAAGAAAGAGGATTGGAGGACATCTGGCTTCTGAAGAACTGCAAGAAGAAACCTCTGCATCTACTACATATCCTTATAAACGCTGACCTTTTACCATTCATGAGTTTGTCACCTCCACTCAATGTCAAAAATATTATAACTTCAACTCCAATTCCCGGAACATAGCGCGGCCTACAAACATGGCTATCACGGACAGCCATCATGGACACTCTCACGTTCACATTCACCCGACTACTACTTGCACTCACCTGGACTCAATTACTGTACACACATTTTAAGCACCCTCACAGTAAAGGTGCTTAAATGAAGCCTCATGAGGCACTGAGGCTTTCCCCTGACTGTTCTGGGAATAGATTCAAAACTTTGAGAGTGTTGAAAACAGCGCCATCTGGTGGTTAATGCCCCTGTATAGTATCTGGGACACTATACTTAAAAAAAAAAAATATCGTTTTCCGGATGAGACGTCCTGACTCTTCGTGGTCATTAAAAATCCCAGGACACTTATTGTAAATTGTAAATTGTAAAGAATTGGCTACATCACGCTACTCTCCTCTCCACTAATATCTGGTGTGTGGTGGGTGTTCTGGTACACTATGGCTTCCATCACATCATCCAGGTGGATGCCACATAATAGTGGTAGTTGAGGAGCTACCCCCCCCATCCCACCCTACCCATACTATGCAAAGCACTTTGAGTGTCTATACAAGCGCACATAACTGTAACTAAAGCAATCTGAGGACTAATAATGAAATAATAATGAGTAATATTAGGTATGAATATATATAGATATAAATAAGAATCAGTGCCACACAGACATCTGTGCTGTATTACTGTCACCTACAGATGGCACTATTGAACAACACTGTCTGAAGAAATGGAGTACAACTACATCAGCTTCACATGGTCTCTACATTCATATTGATTTAAATCTTTATTCTCCATGAGAACAGAGATGTAATGAACGCATTTTTGCACTGAACGTTGTAACGTTCGCTCCCTAAAAATCCGGCATGTAAAAATATATTGCAGGGTTAGTGAGGAACACGCTTGACCAGGAGGGTCAATGCTTGCTGATGGATTGGCAAACACACCCTTGAAGAGCAGCACAGGATTGTTGATTAGCCACAGAACTGAACTGGCCAGAGAAACCCACCTGATTTCCACTTGATGGTATAACTATAAAACAATTTTTTATATACATATAATACACACAGGCACGGACAAACAAGCAACATATTCCTAAATTAACAGCATCTAAAAAAAAAAAAAAAATCTAATAATACAAAAGTATTTTAAAAATGAAATAACAGGCATAGTGGCTAATGGATATGTAAATGAGCACACATTATGTGAAGCCACAGTATTAATATGAAACTAAAGCACCTCAATTGGTTGACCTGAAACCAGCTTTGTACCATCACTTGTGAATTTTTATACTAGAAGTCATTTCTAATCTGCTCTAGCAGAGTAAACTGCTGCAGGACGAGAGTGCATTAAACACATAAAGTAGGACTGATTTTAATCCTCACAGTGATTCTGCAGGTTGGATCTGTGCCTAGAACTGTGGGGGAAAGTGAAATGCAGATAAGCTGGATATTTCTAATGCTAGTATATTCTGTCCTATTATTATCCTGTTTAGAGCATTCATGTGTAAATCTAAAACAAACGTAACGGTTGTGTGTGGGGGAAAAAGCTGTGGACAACTGATTTCATGCATAATGTAAGAAAACTGCAGGATCTTTCTCCAGTGCTTTCATTTGATTCTTTTTCACCCTACTTCAATCTTTACTGTCTGATATTCTTTTACTAGACCTTATGAAATATATACCATCCCCTGTGGCATCTGATATAGATGTACTGTATCCTCACAAAAGGTCAGTCTGCTCTACAGATTCTGTGTTCTCCAACAGAAATAAAGTGTAAATTATCATTGCCACAAGTCCAAATTTAAAGGCAGATACCCTCCCAGTATGTAGCGAATGAACATTTCTAAATACTTAATTTGTTAAACTGTAATCTTTAGTTATTGCTGGGTGTATATTGTATTATTATTTTCATCTTTTAGGTTATAAGATGTAATGTTTCACATTTATATTTGTCTTTTGGTATATTTGTCTTTTGGTATATTTGTGTTTTGCTAGGTTCCCACTGCAGATAAATTTAAAATGGAGCATTGAAGCAAGCAAAAGAAGAAGAAGAAGGGAAAAAAAGGATGAGTCTGAGAGCACAAACAGCAAATACAGAGTGGCAGTAAACTGCAAAACATAGTAATAGTAATATCTATCTATCTATCTTCCTATCTATCTATCTATCTATCTATCCATCCATCCATCTATGTTAGCAGGGTTATACCTGCAGTGGTCATAATATAAAGAAAAAAATATGCTTGAGGTCATTTTAGGGGAAGTTAAACATAATTTATTGTCATTCATGTCCTTAGAAATGATGCAGACATTGGTTTATCCTGAACATGGTTCAAATAAATAAGGCCATGGTCATTACATCAAAACTATGTAAATTGTCCCATTGTGCAGATTGGATTTATAAATGCGCTGAAGATAAAATGAGATATAATGTAAAGTACACTATCAGATTAAGGGCAGGTTAGTGGCTCTTTAGCTATTGTTCCCTAATTCCATGCTTATGTCCTATCTAAATCCATGAGTAACACTCTCTTATATGGGCCCCTAAGGTTTAGGTATTAAACAGGTATGTGAAAGAAGGACCATCCACACAATCCTTTTTATTGACCAAAAATCCTTCAATTAATAGCAGAGTTAAGACTTTTCTCACAATAGTAATCCTTAATGCTGAGATACAGCTTACAGTAAATGCCTACTTTCCCTGCCATTACACTGGCTCAAACTATTATACATTTACTGTACCCCTAGGGGAAAGCAGCACTGGACATATTCCAGTCTCTTTCTTACATTAATAATTCTCTTCATACATTGATATTTATAGCATTTGACAGATGCCCTTATGCAGATCAACTTACATTTATCTCACTTATACAACTGAGCACTTGAGGGTTAAGGGCTTTGCGCAAGGGCCCAGTGGTGGCATCTTGGCCGTGCTGGGATTTGAACTCATGCCCTTCTGAGCAGTAGTAAAATGTTTTAACCACTAAGTTACTACCGCCTTAATATGTTATTAAATTTATTGTTGAAAGTGTAAATGAAATATGAACATTTATGCGTAAATTCAGTAAAATTATGATGCTAAATAGAAATGCCTTACTGTGTTGATACCTGTTTCACCTTACTTTCTTTACTCTTTGTAAGTGTTTTTATTTACCACTTTGGAAGCCACCAAATTATTTTCTAATAATTCGGTGTAATTCAATGACCAAATTCTTGTCCAATCTTAGCATTCTGTTACATAATTATTAAAATACAACAGGGCATGCTGCTATAGGAAAATAATCAATGTTACCACTCCATAGTTGATTAATTCCCCATATGTTTTATTGCTCATGTACCATATCTTTTATGCCAACAACTGCAATTTTCTATAGATTAAAGAATGAGATTTAATTGGGGTTTTTTTGTTGTATTTTTTTATCCATTTAAAGGTACAGTTAATGGTATGGAATGTCCACTAACAAGTTAGTTCCTGTTGTCATAAATGTTATAACTTGTTTCCTCACCAGCTGGTCATGTTACAGAAAAATCTTGAAGTGTTTCCCAAGCTTTAGCACTGACTGTTACAAAGCACTGACACTGGAGACTCCTTCCAGAAATTTTAAACAAATCTGCTTCCAGAAAACGTCACCATATCAGCAAGTGTATTTAGGATTATTTATTAACTAGCTTTTTATTACTATACTTGGATTATGTAGTGTGTCGTCCATACCAGTCCCTGTGAATTAGGTGAAATTATAGAACAATCGTTTTTTTTTTACAAATACTAATGTATTTGAACGAGAGCATTGATACTGTATAAACCTGTGATTTGCCTCGCAGCTGTAACTACTATCAGAGCTGTTGTTATAGAAAATTAATCAACACTTTCTGACTAATTAGTATTGAACACTTTGTAGCTAAGCCTTGCCCAACATTTGCATGTACTTTATATAAACTGTCTTGGTACTTCATTTTGTTCCCCCAAATAAAAACGGGGTACTTTGAATTTTTTATCATACACATACACTCTATGGCCAAACGTTTGTAGACACCTGACCATCACAACCATGTGTGTGTTTTGAACATCCCTTTCCAGATTTGTTCCACCTCTGCTTTTATAATAACCTCCACTCTTCCGGGAAGGCTTTCCACTAGATTTTGGAGCGTGGCTGTGGGGATTGGGGTTCATTCAGCCACGAGAGTATTACTGAGGTCAGGCGCTGATGTCAGGTGAGAAGGCCTGGTGCTCAGCCGTCATCCCAATTCATCCTAAATGTGTTCAGTGGGATTGAGGTCAGGGCTATAGGATTGAGGTGCAGGCCACTCAAGTTCTTTCACTTCAAACTTGGTAAACCCTGTCTTCATGGACCTCGCCTTTTGTACAGGGGCACTGTCATGCTGGAACAGTTTTGTGCCTCTTAATTCCAGTGAATGGAAATTGTGATGCTACAGCAGACAAAAACATCTTATACAATTGTGTGCTTCCAACTTTATGGCAACAGTTTGGGGAAGACCCACAAGAACGTGTGGGTCAACAAGAAAGTGTTACCAATCCATTAATTAGTATGTGTTGTAGACACTATTCCAAGTGTTTGACTAGTAAGTAGTTTGATGGCAAGATGAAGAAAAGGAGATCATGGCCAGTTCATAGAGATATATCAGAAAGATGAAATGAGATATATCTATATCTATCTATCTATCTATCTATCTATCTATCAATCTATCTATCTATCTATCTATCTATCTATCTATCTATATATATATATATATATATATATATATATATATAGACAGATAGATAGATAGATAGCTAGATATATGAGAGAGAGAGAGCGAGAGATGGGGAGGACATACTGTGATTTTGAAAAGATTTTTGAAATTGGGACATTAGGAGAGAAACAAGACGTGAGAACATGAGGAAACGAAAAGATGAAAGACCAGAGGATGAAAAGAATAAGATAATCAAAAAATTTTACAGGAAAATCCCCAAATCTGCTTTCTGAGAAATGCTCATCATATTATATAAGCTTTTTGGTACGGAAATAAATTTGCCTGCAGCATCACAGAGCTCAGATGCTACAGAGAGTAAGAGAAGGAAATGGGGTGGGCTTGTTAGCAAGTAATGTATTTGTAATGTGTAAACTTGTCCGTCTGTGCTGGGTCACTGTAACCCTTGTCCAATCTGTCTGACAATCAAAAGCTGAAAGTCACTGAATCTTTCCACTGTTACCTTCTGGAGCTCACAACACACTGGCAGGTTTCTACTAAGCAGACATGAGAAATGTTTTCCCCCTATTTATTATGGACTGGGACTGGGAACTGGGACTATAAGGTGGTAATTTTCTCCTTTCTATAGGATGTTCATGTGGATATATGCCCCGTCTTTCTATGTGATTTTGTTGTGTATCATAAATCGTACCTGAGTTATCATTTCAGCTCAAGATGTTTCAGGGTCATTAGGCAATTGGATGAAATGCTACTCATAGATGATTAGTAAGATTAGTATGATGTTTCCAATACATGTAGGGGTTCGGGACCATCTGAGGTTGGGGGTCAGGTCAATACCAGATGTTTTTTAGATAGAACATTTACTCTACACTGTTGTTTTGATAAGCAACTTAAGCTAAGCAATAACGTCAATGAAGATGCAAAAGAACAGGGCAATTCACAATGTTTTGAAATTGCTAAAAGCTATTAAAATATTTTAGCCTCCTTTTTTACAGGGCCCACAGGAAGGTCTGACATGGTCGTCCCCGGATACCAGCGCATTTTTAACCTCCTGGGATTTTTTCCCAGTTGGGAAAAAAAGTTGGGTCCATAAGTATTTAGACAGTGATGCAGTTTTCGTAATTTTGCCTCTGTATACCACCACAATGGATTTGAAATGAAGCAATCAAGATGTGATTGAAGTGTAGACTTTCAGTTTTAATCAAGAAGTTTAACTTTACTGTTTAGGAATTACAGCCTTTTGTTATTACAAAGTCCCTCCACTCTATTACTATCTTATAACTAATATATAAAAGATTATAACTAGATATATAAGATAATATTAGAAACAGCGGGTGACACTATGGCACAGTGAGTAGTGTTGTCACTTCACAGCTTCATGGTCCCTGGTTCAATCCTGTGCTTAGGTTAGAGATTCCTCTGAGTTCTCAGGCTACTCTAAATTGGCACGTTTTGTGAATGAGTGTGTGAATGTGTATGTGCATGGTACCCTGCAAAGGTCACACCCAGTGTTCCCAAGGGATTCTGGATCCATTGTGACTCTGACCAGGATAAAATGCTTACTGAAGATTACTGGAAAAAAAAGAAGAAGCTATAAATTCAAGAATTGGGAGAAAAATTAGGATAAATTCTGCATTCAGACTATTACATCAGCCCTGACAATGAAAGCCAGTGTTGGAAGATTATCTGAATGGAAAATTTGATTCATTCCATCAACATTTTTTGTACATATTATTTTTGCCCATTTTTTTTAAAGGGTGCTACAATTGACTGCATCTCCTCTTGTGCCATGCATTATGGCTTCATGTTTTTTTTTTTTTTTCTCCATAATTTTTTTTAATGAAAGCTCTTTTTTCAACACATCCATCAAATGATTATGTGCTGCTGCAGGACTGAGTGCTACACCTGTGACCTGTCGAAAAAGCTCAGCTCAGCAGCTAAATGAGTCAGCAACGGAAACCACTAAGTCAGTGATGAGTGTGATGGAAAGATGGAGCGAGCCTGGAGAAAGTTAGAAGTACTGTACAAAGCCAGGATGCATTTGGTACTGACTGTCACTGTGATGGAATGGAAAGGTCCAGAAATCAAAGAGAAAGTAAGGATAAAAGGGTTAGACGTACACTCTCACAAAGGATGTTTAATATCCTACACACTTTTTGTGTTATTATTATTTCAACACATGTTGTGTAAAATGATCCAATAAATGTGTTAAAAAAAGAATTTAAAAAAAATTCACACGACAATGCAACATGTGTTAAATTAAATTATTGCTGATGTCATCATCCTACTCTAAAATCAACTCAAAGTGAACGTTCGTTGCTTTGAGCTTTTCATTGTGACAGCAGAGTCGGAGTCCTGAGGCGTGGAAACCAAATGACCATGGGCAAGTTTAGCGTTCATTACTATTTAGCGTTAATGCTGCTGAAAATGCCTTTGTAATATCTAGGCAGGGAGCTCTCGAAAATGTATTCATTGGAAAACTCAGCAAGTAATAATTAACTTTACCTATCGCTACGCCTTCAAGAGTGAATATCATATACTGCTTCCTCAGTGTTGGCGTTACGCTACTAGTGTCATGTGTTTATGTTGGCTGTGGAATATAGACTGAGGTTATTCTATAATTCTCTGGGTCTGTATGTTATCTGAGGCTCTGAGTAGCTGGATGCTGTCACCAATCACAGTACGGATGAGTGATGCTAACAAAGACGCTACAAGGTAGCGTCTCTGAGGTAATAACATCACTTTAGCAAACAGCTCGCGGTAATCTTAGAAATTCCCGTTACCTTTTTAAGAGTTAACAATAAAGTAGCATTCCATCTATTCACCATGATGTAATACAGAGAGTGGGTTAACGTTAACTACATTTAGCAGGTGTTTTGGACAAGGCAAGCTGTAGTAATTAGCATTAGGAGGATGGATTAGGGCCGTGTTCCATCATGTATTCGGCGAATGTTAATGCTGGTTAACAGGTGCAGACAGTCAGTGGCTAACGGAACTTAGCTAGCTCAGTAATGTGGAGGCCAAAAGTTCTTCACAAGGTTAACGTGACAAAAAGAGAGGACGGGATTTAGGTTGTAATGCTTTCCACTATCCCTGTAATGTTGGTTGACTTAATTAGGTTGTGCAAAAAAATTGGCGGTGAGGTGCTGAAGACTGGGAAATAAAGAGAGTGGAGGTCACATTTCCAAAATTACACAATTTGGGATTCTGTAACATCATTTCTCAGTTGAAGTCCAAAGGCAATTGTCGATGTTTTGTAGTTAACAACTAACCAACACTCTTTTTGCTCTTTCACAGCTTTTCAAATGGAAGGGAGCGGGACTCTTGTCTTCCCACATGGCAGGGAGATTTGTAAAAAGATGCAGAAGCTCCAATTCTTACATCTGTCAAATGTTTGAATGATTTTAATAAACGTCACCTGAATTTCATGCAACTGTTTGTTGATTTGGTGAGCATGTTAGTAGAATTTTAGCATACAAACAAACTGCATTTTAGGATAATTGTAGGGGAAAACGCATAAACAACACATTGTGTGAAAATGTACTAACACACTGATTGTGTTGAAAGTAACACAAAATGTGTTGTCCTTAACTAGACACAGAGGTGTGTTAACAATGAACACATCTGTTTTAAGAGTGTACACACTTTTGATATAGGAATGGAAAATAAGCAGTAGCCCTAATGTTAAAGAAGGCTTTGATTTTATGGAATAAATTGCAAAAGCTCAGGCTCTCATTCAGTTCATTTACATTTTTTCACATTTTTGTACATTTTCAGATTTAATTAAATGAATATGATCAGTTGAATTGAACTTTATTCAATTGGTCTATGTACTTTTGTAGCTAAATAATGTGTCGGCAGCACTTAACCCTAACCTTAATACCCAGAAAAGTTTATTTCATAATTTTGTTGTTAAAAAAAATTGCTTTAAAAAGCACACTGCAAATGATCCAAATGTCCATACAGTTAAGTATTTTTGACATGTCGAAAGTTAAATAAACACACACACACACACACACACACACACACACACACACACACACACACACACACACACACACACACACACACACACACACACACACTGAGAGGTAACGAATATGGGCCTGGATCCTTCATATGGGAACAGTGGTGCTGGGGTATGACCCACGCTAATAGGAAATTCTGTTTATCAAACTGCATTAATTATGAGATCTGCTCTCTGCTTTTGCCATTTTTTCTCTGCTTTTGCCATTAATTAGATGAAGTACTGAGCTGAGACCTGACACCTCCTGCTCAGGCATGGAAAAACAACCTGCAGTATTTCAATCTGTTTGTATCCCAGATATAACAGCTAACATGTAAAACAGTTTATATGTACATGCATAACAGCTTTATACTGTATACTTTGTATATGTTAAATCACTGTGACATTTAAAAGATGTCTATGAAAACAAAAATGTTTTTTTTTAAAAGGAACGACAAAAATGTCGTTATTTTTTCGGGGTTTTTTTAAAAAGCAAAACATAATATGCATTATTATCTCGATTCATTCATATTATCTGTCCACTCCACATGCTGTAGTGTCCTTGGGCAAGACACTGAACCCCAAGTTGCTCCCTTGCATGGTGTGTGTGTGAGTGTGTGTGTGTGTGTGTGTGGGATGAATGAGAAACAGGGTAAAGCACTTTGTAGAACCACTAAGGTTAAAAGGCGCTATATAAGTGCAGACCATTTACCATTTACTCTGATGTGCTGAAATACACAGAGCTATGAAGTCAGCCATCATGACGTTCAAATGTACGTCAACCCAGAATGCGTTATATATCACAGGTTTATGTCACGTGACTCACGATCAAGATGACTAAAAGTGATAATTATGGCAGCTGATGATAAGGCTTATTGAAAGCTTATGTACATTTATGTCAGTTGCCAGGAATGTAGCCCTATAAGCATAAATACATCCTATGAGCGGAAAAAGTTATAATAAAATATGAAAACAAAAACGTGTTTAAAAAAAAAGCAACAACAAAAATGACTACTATCTTATAGGATGAAATGAAATCTGAAAAATGAGAGAAATGTGTAAAAATAGCTTCAGGAGGAAAAGACAGAAAAAAAAGCAGTGGGCACCATGCCCACACAAACACTTCTTATTTATACAGTATGTAACTAAATATTTTATAGGCATCTCTCATTCTCAATCTTATTTCAAACAAGGCCGTTTGATTACATTTCCTATTGTGAATGTCATCCATTTCTGATTAGGAAACGATTGTAAATTAATCACAGCCAATGTAGGCATTGACATAGACAGTAGGACTACACACTATTATTAGGTAAGTAGATATTATCCATCCATCCATCCATCCATCCATTTTCTGAATCACTTCTCCAACACAGGGTCACAGCGAGTCTGGAGCCTATCACGGGGAACTCTCAACACAAGGCAGGGGACACCCTGGATGGGGTGTAACCCATCACAGCACACACACTTACACACACATTCACACACTATTGAAAATTTGGAAATGCCAATCAGCCTACATTGCAGGTGTTTGGACTGGGGGGGGGGGGTGTGTGTGTGTGTGTGTGGAGCATCCGAGGGAAACCACTGAGGCACAGGAGGTGGGAATCAAACCCACAACCCCAGTGGTGTGACGCAAACTTGCTAACCACTAAGCCACCATGCACACCCTCACCCCCCGTCCTGTCCTGTCCTGCCTATTATATATTAATTCTAATTACATTCTTCCAATTTTATAACATATCAACCTAAATAGTCACAGGTGGAATAACTTCTTAATGCGAGCTGATGTATTATTAGGCAGCTATTTGCTACCGGAAAAATGGAGCATAAAAAAGAGAAGCCTACTTTTCCTTCATGACAACTGACAAAACCTCTATAAATATTCATGCAGGCTTAGCTGGTTGTCATCACATAGTTGACATGACACAAGGGTTTCAACACAACATATATTTTCATCTTGCATAAGATTGTGTTATGACACTTTCCAGTCTGAAATATATTAGAACAAACTGACTTTGTTTTCTTCTGGTATATATCTGATCCACAATTTGATTACGATTTCTTACTATCTATAATGTATAAGATTAAATTGTATATACAGAACGAGGCATGTTTTCTCTGGACCTTAAAGCCAGAGGCATTTCATCCACTTCTTCCTCCACTGTACACATTGATCCCACAGCAGCAAGTACACACAATTACACAGAATTTAAGGACGTATCCCAAACCTCTCAATCCACACCAAGTAGTATACATAAATGATGCTCACTCTCTCCCAGTATAATCAAGAGAAACTCACCAATCACTCTCACTTTTCTGATTGGCTGTAGCTCCTGCTAGACACCGTATAGTGGGATTTCTTTCATTTGGTGCATGATAACATTAAGCGTATCCGAGCTGGCATATGATGTACAGTATGCATACACATTTCTCTGTTCTTCCTTGACACAATAATCAAGTTTTATTTTTGTATTTTTTTTTTTTGAAAGCAAAGCATAATATGCATTATTATCTAGCTTCATTCATTCATATGATATGGCCCCTCCACATGCTGTAGTGTCCTTGGGCAAGACACTGAACCCCAAGTTGCTGCCTTGCATGGTGTGTGTGTGTATGAATGGGATGAATGAGAACCACTAAGGTTAAAAGGCGCTATATAAGTGCAGACCATTTACCATTTACTCTGATGTGCTGAAATACACTGAGCTACGAAGTCAGCCATCATGACGTTCAAATGTACGTCAACCCAGAATGCGTTATATATCACAGGTTTATGTCACGTGACTCAGGAACAAGATGACTAAAAGTGATAATTATGACAGCTGATGATAAGGCTTTATGGAGGCTTATGTACATTTACCAGGAATGTAGCCCTATAAGCATAAATACATCCACAAGCTTTTTCTATGGGGGGAAAAGTTATAATAAAATAAACATATCAGATGAGCTCAAATACTACTCAAATTGGTCGCAATTAACCAAGGATGTGCTTTTTCTCAGCACAGCTGTGTCTGAAGACAGTGAGCATTTTTATGTTTGGCAGGAGTTTGTATCCATTTTGTGCTTATATTTAGCAGCTTGGAAATTGTGTATGGTGATTTATGGGTGCAGGCGGGTGTAAACCACATAAAGCAGCTTATGTTTACCAATGATGCTCTGTTTGCAGCTTACAGATGAATCAGGCTCTTTTGATGGCAGGCAGTGTTTATTATTCTATCTATGGTTGGCCTTTTACCTTCTAAATGCTTCTTTGACTGCCATGCAAGAACATGAAAATAGGCATTGTTAATATACAGCATATGTGTGAAAATACAGTTAAAAACTTCAAAACTTGCTAAACTCAGTGGATTCTTCTCAGTGCTACACAAAAATACTTTCTGGTCACTCTCTCACATGCACAGATATGTAAATGAGGGCAGAATTCAACTGAGGCCTACACATGATGAATCACAGCTGAGGGCTGTGTGAGTGATAGCCTCTGATTCGGTGGGTGGATTTCAGCACACCTCACGAGCTAGATGAGTAATATCCCCGACTCCCAATGACTCTCACTGATGCTGACCAAGAGCACTCCTGCAGATAGGATACACCAATTCATCTGAAACCTTCCACCACCCTGTGAGTCATGGGCATCGTCCTAACCATTGTGGGCCAAAACGGAAACTTCTGTAGACGTCCAAGATGGAGTCAGGGTGCATGTATGACTAGTCTTTCTGAAATTCTTCCAACTGTAACACTTACTGAGCCAGAGATGTAGGAGGTAAATACAGAGCAGAGATCACTGGTAGATATCACAGATATCCATATTTAAGGTCAAACAGACTAAGAATCCAATTTAACTATAGGTCAGAGCTGTTGAGGTTTAATGGAAGGGGTCATCAACTGGTGGCCTGGATGCAGACCTACAAAAATATTTCAGTGGATTGAATCAAGCATGAACAAAACATGAACCATTGCTCCTTCTGTAGCTGATCCTCTGTTGTGGTCAATCACAGGTAACTTACTGAGAAAGGAAAGAGTTCTCATGAACATCCTTAGATTTGTTTTATAACATTTATTGTCTCTGGTTTGATTAGTGAAGCGACAATGAAAATTAGAAGTTTTATAAATGCTTGGACAGAGAAGTGTTTATTCTCTGCTTCAAAATAGCAGTAAGCTAAGTTTGGTGCTAAATTTTAAAAAACAACCACTTTAAATTGATGTGTCTTTTTATAGCCATGAATTCATAATTAATGCTTAAGCATTAAAAGGTGACTGTTGTTTTCAGACATATACAAAGACAAAGACATGTGCTGTAGGCGGATATGCATCTCTAAATTGGACGTAATGTGTGATTGTGCCCTGTGTTGGGTTGGCACCCCGTCCGATGTGTCCCATGCCTTGTGCCCCAAGTCCCCTGGGATAGGATCCAGCTTCCGCTTGACTCTGTAGGAAAAACGGTACAGAAAATAGATGGATGGATGGCTGGATTGTGAGTAGGAGATGGCATATACCAGTTTATAAATCTGATTGTTTGTGCTTAAATGTGAAGTCAATGCAAAGTTTTATAAATGAGGTCCCAGATCTGGGATCTGTGCTTTTCCAAAGATTCTAGTTGTATGTTTTTTCTTTTTTGGCTTGTTTGTTTCTAGCACCAACAGGAATGAATGGTTCTGGGGGTGGGACTAGAAGTAGTGTCCAATGGTGATTGGTTACACAATGTGTAATACCAGGCTGGAGTCATACAAACACAGTAGTAAAAAAAAAAAAACCCATTAACATTACAGAATCTAGTTTGTTTGATTTTTATGGCACAAATGTAGCATGAATGACTAGAAATTTGTTTAGTGATTTATATGGAGTGCAACTTCATGAAGTTGATAACAAGATATCCTTATATCCTTAAGATATTTGCTTCATCATATATGGGGTTGAAATTCAAAATAATTGACATTTCGTTACAGGACGAAAGGAAAAAACAGGCATTCTGTTATGATTTGAGGGAATTTTGCTGGTATAAGTTTGGATCCACTTGACTCCGTAGAGGGACGCGTCACTGCAAATCAATGCAAAATTCTTCGGATTAATTACATTTATCCTAATGGCAGTGGTGTCTTCCAGGACGACCCTGTATCCCAATATCTTTTGGAAGAATAGTCTTCATCCCTCCAGTACAGTTCCAGAGATTGTCAAATCTATGCCAAGGCACTTTGAAGCTATTCTTATGGTTCGTGGTGGTCAAACACCTTACTAATACACTTTATGTTCATTTTTCTTTTAATTTGTCAACCAGCTAGTAGAACACAATTATCAAGAGGAACATGTTAAATTGATTAGAGGCATAGTCTTGGTGGGGCTTGAGCAGGAAACAGGAAGACAACAGGAAGGTTTGTAGGGTGTTATGTAAGAGAACATATCTCCTAATTGACTCTACCTTCTAAAACGAAGAAGCAGCCTATGTAGTATAAATGACTGTTGATTGAAAACAGGCTCAGCGACAGAGTAATATTTGTGTGATAACAGATGTGATGTTTGTGAAATCTGCCAGTGACTTCGGATCTGAAACGTATCTGGACACGTATTTTAAAGTAGTCGTGGGTTGCTAGGCAACACCTCTTGAACGCCTCTTGTTTTCCCAAGTCTACTTGTTTAAAATGACAGTATCCAGTGCAGAGTATTTGAGGAGAATGTACGTGTGGAGCGTGTGCGAGTCCAGATGGTACAGTAAGCAGTGGCTTTATGCATTTAATATGTACAGTCTCACCCTTGTTGCTATTCCAAAGAATGATGTAGGACAGAGTGTCTGTGTTCGGTTAGATAGGTTGCCTTGTCATATTAACTTCTGATCTGTGTGAAGCTTTAGCACAGTGCAGCACAGGCCCACCCTAGCCATCATCTGCAATCAGGGAACTGTTGTGTGTTTTTTCTCCATTATGCGTGTGTGTGTGTGTGTGTGTGTGTGTGTGTGTGTTTCTCCATTCTCCTTTCTCAAAGACTAGCAGATGGCTCTGATTCCTAATCACAGCCATGCTGCTTAAGCACCAAATCCACACTGGAACAATACAGATGGGGGGTGGGGGGTGTGGGGGGTGTGTGGGGGGGGGGGGGGGGGGTGTGGGGGGTGTTATCCTCGGCTCTGTCCCAATTCTCCCTCCTTATATCTCCTGTTTATCATTATTATGTGAAAGCTCAGGGTTGAAAGGGGGATACACATATGCAGAGTGGACTTTCTTTTCATAATCATTTCTCTGCTGCTTAAGTAGTTGGTCTGCACTTATATGGCACTTTTTTTTTTTTTAGTTGAAACACCTGCTTGATGTGAAAAGCATGTGGACTACACAATAAGAGCTGCTTTTCAGCAGAGGCTGTATGTGAAAACAGTCTATGTATTTTTTCCAGTTCACCCAAAATTTCACACTCAGCATGACATATACAGTACGTAGTCTGTAAACATGCATGTATATATATTTTTTTGAATAGCTATTGCTGCTTGGTGCTAGGTGATAAGCTTGGCAGTTTTAGCCCCAAACATCCTGAACATCTCTCATTCCTTTCCATGTATAACTGTTTCAAGGGTTTATCGATGGGGCAAAAAATAAATCCCTGGGTGCTGCAATCCTGGTGATGAAAGAATATTATAGATCAGAAGGGTTAAAGGACAAGGGTATCTTAAGCAAACAGATTGGTCATTGCCGGGCATCCACATCCGAATTCCACACTGATGTGCAGAATTTCATTTTAGAACAGAATTTCATTTAAGCCAGACACCTCTGCAACATCATAAGGCAACTAAACATGCTTTGAGGAGAGCACTAACTGCCTATTTCAACAGACACCCACAAACAGACAAATGCAACCCCTTCCACCCAGCGTTCGTGGGTAGTTATGCTCTCTTGGAGGAAGGGTTGTGGTATTGTCATGATTGAAAACTTTTGAACATAGAATAACTGCCTACACCACAGGTTCCCAACCCAGGTCATGGAGAAACTCATGCTCTGTATGTTTTCCCTGTTCCAAACACACCTGATTCAACTAATCAGCTAATTAACCTGAGATGAATTGAGTGTGTCAGAGTGGGAAAAACAGTGAAATGTGCAGGACAGCGGGTACTCCAGAGCAGGGTTGGGAACCTGTGGACGGTTGCACCATTGGGAGCAAGAAGTGGAAAAAGGTTTCCCATTCAGACAAATCCATGTTTCTTTTGAATGATTCTGATGGAAGGGTCTGAATAGACTCAAGCAGCATGGGTTCACAGAGTTTCCTGTTCACAGGTTGCTGGTGGCAGTGTGATGCTATGGGGAACATATGCAGTGCCATATGCAATTAGGAATGAAGGGTCGAATTAAAACCTGAAGCTGGAGCAGAAATGAAGGGGGATACTGTCTTTTTGTAGTCCTCTGTGGGGAGAAGTGCTAGAGTTTTGTATTCCTGAATTAAATTGGCATTACACCTTCTCAAACTAACTGGCTCCCTACTGCACACTGACCTTATAGTAAGTATTTTGATTCTTCATAACATCACCATCAAACTTGGCTCTACCATCAGTGCCCACCAGTATCCTTGGGGGAACAAATGGTAACCGGTTTGCCTTTACAGCCCACATCATGGTGATCTCTAGATCTTGGAAATTCACTCTGTATACCAGAAAAAAAGAAGATCCCTGCTGTCATGTCATTTCTTGACTACTGCAACTGTTTACTAGCTGCCCTACCAGATTTTACTGTTAAACTGCAGATGATCCAAAACACAGTGGCATGTCTTATCTTCCACTGACCAAACCACACACTCCCTCTTCTTCTCAATACATAGTCTCAGTTGAAGCCCTTGATGCCTACAGATTAATCAATGGAAGTTCACCCACCTGCATGAAGCTAATCAGGGCCTAATTTCTGTCTCAATTAATGACAATGATAATGAGTCTTTATTGGTTACATATACAGTAGAGCACAGTGAAATTGTTTTCTTTGCATACCCCAGCATGTCAGGAAGTTGGGATCAGAGCGCAGGGTCAGCCGTGATGCAGTGCCCTTGGAGCAGAGAGGGTTAAGGGTCTTGCTCACGGGCCCAACAATGGTACATTGGCAGTGCTGGGGCTTGAACCCCTGACCTTCCAAGCAGCTAAGCAGAGCCTTAACTGCCAAGCCACCACTGCTCCACCTGCCCTAATTACTATCCTCTGTGAGTGACAACATTTGAAAAGTCACTGAAGCTGTTTATTTATATATATATATATTCTTCTTATAGGAGTACATGTATGTGGACTTTAAAATGAAGTCAACAATCTTTCTGGTTCTTTGAGAATTATTAAGCTTTCAGACTACTCCCAAATTTGGCACTTGCATCCAAAATTCCAATTCGATTAACAACAGTGTCTCCTTGACCTCACTTTATCACTTGTACACATGTACTTATGCCCTCATTTTATCTGGCATAGATTTAATGTGTACTTTGAGGCAATACTGCTGTCACCCATTTTCGTTTCCTTTTCAGCAAACAGAAATGTTATCTCTGTATTAATGTTCATGAGTTGAATACAGCAGGTGTTTAATCCAGCTGTCCTTTCAAGCATTGACTATGGTCTCCCACTAGTGATAGTAGGTTTTGCCAATAAATAAAAAAAAAAAAAAAAAAAAAAAAAAAAATATATATATATATATATATATATATATATATATATATATATATATATATATATATATAATCAGTGATGGAAAATTACAGCTTTATGTCTATAGAAAACCCTGAGATTCTAAACTCTCTTGCAAAACAAACTGTCCTCAAACCTGGTCCAGATATGAGTACAGTTCACCTGTAGGTTGTTTTTAAAGGGGTCAGAGTTTGTTTATCATGGTTACATGATCACAGTTATGCACCACACTTCATGCCGTAAGGGACACATCCTGAAAACTCCCTTAATACCCTCGGCACTCACGTTCTATCTTTTTGTATGTGCATCTTTGTGTGTTTTCTGCTTTTTGAGGTAATGCTGTGCCTTCGCTGGTTTCTTCTGGTGGGTTATTTTTACAGCTGGGTCAGGTAGTCGGGTCAACGTGATCCAAATTGGGTTGATAACAAGCAACACAACATGCTGGATTGGGGATACGGATGTGAAAATGAACAGGCATGTTGAGTCAGGATAACTTTTCTGGAAATTTCCACTGTGTCTATCCACACAGAGCGACATCCAGAAAAAAGTGTGAAGTAAACAAATTAGCTGGAAGTGTTTACTTTCATATTTTTAACGTAATTTATATTTTAGTTGGACGGTTCAAAGTGGTATTTCCGTAGACATTATCTAGGCAATAACCTTTTTTAACATGCATTTTGGCTTGATAGCCAGTGCAAGTCTGCTCATGTAAGAAAAAATGAAGAGGATGTCGAAGATCTCAAAGAAGAATAACTTTATTCCAGCATGGCAGCGACAAAGCACATGAAGCACTTTGGGTTCGTCGGAGTCAAAGTGAACCCCGAACAATATCAGCGCAGACATTTTATACTATGTCTCAAACCAGGTTTTCTGTATGTAATGTAAAAGAAGTTTCATTCTAAATGTAAATTAAGGATAGCATTTGATGTGATCACTTTTCATTTTCACAGTACAGATGATGTAACAGGAGTGACCCCAAATGGTGAAGAGATAGGATTATTGAGACAGATGTTTTTCTGAATGCTAATTACGGTCACATAGCCCTTTGTTCAGGGATGGTTCTTGATGTCCCACTGCCGCTCCCATGCTATAACTGTGTGAATGTCACTTTAGGTGGTATTATACACATATTGCTGAGACTCAGATAAATTGTCCCTTTGATAATTCTGCCTTTTTGGAGAACAAGCTTATCCTAACACAGTTCGTGGTGGAATCTGCTGAGACGCAGTCTGTAATTTCTTACACTAACAAACATTAAGGAGAAAATAAGGCTTACGGTGGTTTCTTGTAATGAATAAGCCCAATTTTAGAGATTAAATTAAATTCGTATATACTTATATTTACAGTTTACTCTGTTACCTGATTTTCAGCTAACTATTATTAACATAAGACTTCTAGGAAGTTAAAAATTAAAAATTGCGTTTACTCTAAGATTATCTCAGATTATCACTCAGGATTGCACTATATTCGAGTTCATTCTAATCCTGCTTTTGATATTTGTCACTCATCATTCAAATATGATAGAGTTATCATCTTTGAATTAATTAAGGCTGTTTTCACCATAGGTGGGGTTTTTTTGGGGGGGAAAGTGTTGCCTGAAGCATCTTTTGTGCTAAGATGAAAAAAAGAAAAGCTGCTAACATGACATGCACACCATAACCATAACAAATTGAGTGCAATTAAATTTATTTAACCCCAATATGGGTTAAAATATCAACCCATCATGCTGGGTCAACATCCTAACCCAATCTCAATGGGCTAAAACAAACCATGCTAGGTTATTTCATATCAGACCCAACAAGTTTCTTAACGAACCCAAATTGGGTTATTTAAACAGAGCAAATTATTGCCTGTATATTACTGTAATATTGTTGTTAATGTGTATTATTACTGAATGTATTAAGATTACATTACTTGTGGGTTTGAACTACTTAGTGACTAATGTTTGGTTATTTAAAGCATTTCTGTTTGTTGGAATTGTTCTGACTAAAAAATAAAATAAATAAAATTCTGCACCCAGTGTGTTAGCAGGGACTTTGCCTAGACCAAAAAAAACAAATACAAAACAAATGGATTATTAAGGTTCATACAGCAAAACTCAAAAAGGTGTCACAACCAAGTGACATTTCTTCAATAAGTTCTGCAGAGTCTCATCTAAAAAGGTAACATTCCGTAGACAAACATACAGAGAAAGACATAATGGTATATATTACAAGCCCAGAACTGCCATTCGTGCCAGGCCTGATTACTAGCACTTACCCAAACCCTCATGTTTAGCTGTGACTCACTGTACCATCTCTGTTCTTTCTACAATTTCCTTAGAGCTGGAAACTCGCTTCTGGAGCACTTATACTACTGACAGCTGCCTCACTTGGATAAACAACAAAAGTCTCTCAGTAAATGAATAGATTCAATTTGATTTTTTAACAATAGACACTGTAACAAAGCACCTTTACAGAAATCCTGGAGTAGACTTACAGTAGATCCTATAATGAATAAGCGAGAAGTGGCAAAGAAAAACTCCCTGAGGAAGAATCCTACATGTTATATGGTAATGAAAGACAGGAAATTGCAGCTTTTTTTTGAGTATTAGCTTTCATTCTTGTCTTCTTGTCTTGTAAAACTTGCCTCAGTGTTATCACTGTTTGCAGGACTACTAGACCAATAAAATGTAAAACCTTTTGGCTATCTAACATTAGACTAGGCTAGTTTAGTGTCGCTAGCCATGGGGAGGCACAGCTAATCTACCACTGTATGGGTTTAGTTGCTACAGTGTCATGCAGAGTACAGTAGCTGTCTTTATGCTCTGCTTATATCATCTTCAAGTAACTTGCAACTCAAATAGATATTTACACACCTTGTTTTCCTGCTCAGCATGAGAGGATGTTAATGTTTCAGTTTCAGCCCCTTTACTGGTTAAAAAAATGAAAAATAATTTTCAAAAATCTACATATATCCATTTTCCCTTCACACTAACTGAACACATGAGCTAGCGTTTGACAGAATTGAGAGCTGTCAGCCAATAAGACACGAGTATTTCCATGTATTTCCCCTGTCTCATTGGTCTCGCCTCTGTTCACTGAGGATAAAAACACAACACTCCGTCCACTCAAGATACAACATTACAACATTTTTTACTGATGTTCAAGTTACATAGTGACAAGCAGCACCAAGTGGAGAATTATATCAAGAAAAAAATCTGCCCAAGCCCAGGTTACACTCCTGATGTACATGTGGGTTTCCTCAGGGTTCTCTAGTTTCCTCAAACCTCCCCAAAACATGCCAGTATAGTAGGTGGATCAGCAATGCTAAATTGCCCCTCTGTATGAAAGAGAGTGTGTATGGCTGTGTGCATGGTGCAGTATGATAAACTGACCTCCCATTCTAGGCGTATTCCAGTCACAAACCTGTGTACTGGTCACAGGCTCCAGTCTACGACCCTGACCGGGATGACATGCTTAGTGAAGATGGATGGTTTTGATCTGCTCACTATGTAGATCATTTGTATCAAATGTAATGCTTATATTCTTTGCAATAGAAAAAGTCAAACAGACCGGCAATCGTCTCATTTAAAGGGGCGTGGCTTTCCACGCTTCGTTTACATACTTGATTTGCATATGCATGTCCCGCCCTCTAGTTAGTTTATAATGGTGGAGACGTTTACATGGTAACGTGGACTGTTTGGCGTTCTTAGGACTTACAGGTTGGTAAAACGCGTAAGCAAAATCACTGAGAGAAGAAGAAGAAGAAGAAGAAGAAGAAGAAGAGGACGAGGACGAGGGGAGGAGGAGGTGTGAATAAAGGGAGCATGTGAAAGAGGAGGAGGAGGAGGTGGTGTTTTAATACGGACAGGCGGCCCGGAGGCTGGTGACAGCACGAGACTTCCCGCTTGTGTTGGGTCGCTTGTGAGTAGCTTCATCCTTCCTCATGGGTTCCTGCTTAAACACACAGAGTACAGCACCGAGCCCGGTCTGACCGTGAGCACCGTGAGCACCGGAGACTCGCTCGTTATCGTTCTGGGACCGTGTTAACGTCGTGCTTTCGGGGAGAAAAGTGGAGTCAGATTTGAGGTAAGCACCTCTCCGGGATGCTCACGCACGCGCTTTTTGTTCTATTGTTAAAATCGTCACGCTGTTCTGAGCGCGTGATGGGATGTGTTATTAAAAAAACACAATGTTTATCTGGAAGATTCCTGCGATTCCTGGTACGGCTCAACCCGGGGTTATCATGAGCAATTCTCCCAAATCAGTGAGCTGTATAGAGAGGGTGAATGATGAACTTGCTTTGGCACATACAGTGGAGCTGGAGCGCGCGCGTGTGTGCGTGTGTGCGTGTGTGCATGGACTGGAAATGGAAAGAAAAAAAAAAAAGTGTGTACACCCCTGCTCGAATAGATCACTGCTGAAGATTAACATCTCGGTTTAGCATACAACGGGGTGTTGTTCAAAGTTCCTCTAGATGCAGACTGTAGATGGTTTCGTGCAGAACTCGGCATCAGGGTTGAAAATGAGCACAAAGATTTTAAATAGAAATCTAGTGCATGTTATAAACAGCAAGAATTTCCCCATCCTGGCTTTTTTTTTTTCTGTATTTTTATTTATTGATTTAAATGTGTTTATAATGGACTGCATGGACTAATGTGGCTTCTTGACTAATGTACAGTAGAACCATTAGGCCTATAGGTTCTTTGCTTGTATCTCTACAACCTTATTTTTGTTTGTTTGTTTGTTTGTTTTTGTTTTTAAATCAGAAAGAGTTCCAAGCAGAACCCTTTTAGGAGACTAAGAACCATTAAACTACCATTGAGGAACCGTTTTAAAATGGTATGTAGGGATCCAAAAAGCCATGCATTTTATACATCAGCCACCTATGTGAAGAGATTTCATCATCAACATGTGTACAGAGTGTATACATCTTTAAACCGATTGCTACTAGAGATTACAACATGTGCTTCCTGAGTAACATGCAGTGGAACTTGTGCAAGGTAAAGTTCCTTCATATGCAGGATGTAGATGGTATGGTGTGTGGTAAGTCAAGCCAAGTCACTGTTATTGTCATTCCTCCATGTAACTCGTGTACACTCGAACGAAATGCTGTTTCTTTTGGATCACCACATGATGCAGTAGCACGGTACGGTACACAGAACTGCAAATGTGAATTCACAATGTTGTGTATTTGCACATCACGTGTACAGTAGGTACATTATGTAACCATTTTACCTGCTAGAGGTTTCTACGTCAGTGGCAGATGGTGGTTTTTGAAAAAGGGGAAGCACCAGTGTCTGTTATTGACGTATATGTCTGTGTGTGTTTGTGTGTTTATCTGTTCCATCTGTTAAAACCATCCTGTTGCATTCTGTCTCGCAGACTTTTTCAGATGCTGGTGACAGCTAGTTGCTGGACTTGTAAACAAACAAACAAACCGAATATTTTTTTTAAACAAATGCAAATAGTCAAACAGAACTGCAGCTCTTGTTTAGCTGTGAGTCTGACTGGTTTTGATACACCGATCAGCCATAAGATTAAAACCACTGGTCTAATATTGTGTAAATCCCCCTTGTGCTGCCAAAACACCTCTGATCTGTTGAGGCATGGACTATACAAGACCTCTGAAGGTGTGCTGTGGTATCTGGCACCAAGACGTTAACAGCAGATCCTTTAAGTCCTGTAAGTTGCGAGGTGGGACCTCCATGAACCGGACTTGTTTGTCCAGCACATACCAGAGATGCTCGAATGGATTGAGATCTGGGGAATTTGGAGGCCAAGTGAACACCTTGAACACTTTGTCATGTTCCTCAAACCATTCCTGAACTGTTTTTGCATTGTGGCAGAGCACATTATCTTGCTGAAAGAGGCCACTGCTATTAGAGAATAACATTGCCATGAAGTACTTGGTCTGCAACAATGTTTAGGTAGGTGGTACGTGTTAAAGTAACATCCAGATTAATCCCAGGACCCAAGGTTTCTCAGCAGAACATTTCCCAGAGCATCACACTGCATCCACCGGCTTGTCTTCTTCCCATACAGCATCCTGGTGGCATCTCTTCCCCAGGTAAGTGATGCACATGAACCCAGCCATCCATATGATGTAAAAGAAAATGTGGTGAACCAAACCAGGCCACCTTCTTCCATTGCTCCATGGTCCAGTTCTGATGCTCAGGTGCTCATTGTACAGTAGGAGCTTTCGGTGGTGGACAGGGGTCAGCATGGGCACTCTGACCGGTCTGCAGCTATGCAAGCTGTAATGCATTGTGTGTTTTGACACATTTCTATCATAACCAGCATGAACTTTTTTTTAGCAATTTGTGCTACAGTAGCTCTTCTGTGGGATCGGACTAGACGGGCTAGCCTTCACTCCCCACGAGCTCCATGACCACTTTTAGACCACTACATACCAGGAACACCCTGTAAGTCATGCTGTTTCGGACATGCCCTGACATAGTCAACTTGCCATCACAATTTGGCCCTTGTCAAAGTCGCTCAGATGCTTATGCATGCCCATTTTTCCTGCTTCCAACACGTCAACTTTGAGAACTGATTGTTCACTTGCTGCCTAATATATCCCACCCCTTGACAGGTGTGCCAATGTAACAAGATATCAATGCTAATATGTAATGTAAGTTTTAGATGGTGGACATATTCATTACCATTTCAATGACTGACAGTTGTTTACGAGATTCATTTTGCGTTAAATGTACGAACAGCACGATATTTGGTATTTGGATTCACTAAAATATTGAATTTCACCAGGAGTTATGAATAATAATATCAACACTTTGCTAAACATTTCATTGCCACATAGGAGACCAGGCTTCCCATGTAGTCTTTAAAGCGATTGCATCCGATGCACATCCTGATTTAGCATGCAATGGCGGCTTATGCAAGTGAAAGTGTGTAAAGTTCTTTCAAATCTAGGCTCCTCTAGAAGCTTTGACATGCAGAAGGAGGAATGAAGGTTGAAAATGTGCACAGCTTTTAAAGTTAATAATAGAGCAGGTTATAAACAATAAGAATTTCTTCACCCCGGCTTTTTGCGGCAGTGTTTGACAATGAATGCTGTTTTAACATTTATAGGATCTGCATGGATTAATGCGTCTTCTTGATTACACTCGGAGAAAATGTAGAACAGTGAAAAGTTCTTCTTTTATCCTTTTACAACAGTGCTTTTCTCTCTCTCTCTCAGAAAGTAGAATCCTTTTAAGAGTCTAAGAATAATGAATTCTCCAAGGAATCCTTAAATAAGCCCTTGTTGTTTGAATGCAGAGCTCCCTACCATATTAATTCCATTTTATACCTCAGTGACCAGTGCGACTAGAATACACAACATAACTAACAAATGGTTTCTTGTGAGTTAAAGGGCTACAAATCTGCTTTAATGCCCAAACTGACCTTTACACTTACAGAGCAATTATGCAGCACATTTACTGGAAAAAAAACAAACAGTTAATGGCTCATTTATCGACCTACTAACAGATCATATGTCCGTCTGTTCCCCCCCAAGCTTTGCATGAATTCGTCCTTTTTGAATGTCTTACGTGCCGACATGTTGCAGGTGTTATCCAAACTAGATGTAATGCGTGAGCCGTGCAGTATATAAAGTGCTACTTTGCAATTTTACGGTCTGTCCTGTAAACGAATGAAGTTGGTTGACACTGAATGATTCGTGTCAGATAAGGCACTCTCCGTGTGCCTTATCTGCTCAGCAGGCCATTTTGCCTTATGGCCCGGTGTTCGTTTCTTAGTGATGACATCATGTCAGTGTGATTTTTGCTTTCTGTCCTGGTTGTGCTGATCCATATGTTGCTCTCATTACGTACAGAAGCTTTTAGGCTGTGAAGTAGATGATATCGATTAGCTTTTGCCTAGCTTTACTGCCTGTTATGTTATGATGTTTAGCTGACTGAGCGGACGGCACGTGTAATTTTTCCATTAGATAAAATGTATAGAGGGAACGTTCCCGAATATTTCATCTACTGTACAACTTCATATGACTAACAAGTTATTACTTTCCTATAACAGCACGCCCGAAGTGTTTCATTCCCCGTTATCATTCACGTCATAGCAACTATAAACAGTCGTTCCCTCACTTTCTCTTAACGTTAATAAGACAAATGAATGCAGTTTGCCATGTTATACAGAAACTGCAAAACACAATGTCCTCCATCTTGAAGACTTTCCCATGGTGCTTTAAAACTTATATGCATGTAGGCATGTAGATTGGTAATTGCCGCTAGGTGTGTGTATGTATCCCTGACCAGGATACAGTGGTTACTGAGGTCGAGTCAATGATGTTACAAGGTGCTGATACTGGAGACTCCTTCCAAAAATGTCAAATAACGCCTCCTTTACGGAAAGTTTCACCATATCAATGATTATATATATTTTTTGTTAAATAGCAGCACATTTTTAAGCCGTTTATTATAGCGTTTAGATTATGTGGCGCTTATAAGCCATATAAGTGCCTGTGAAGTAGCCGTTGCTATAGAAACTGTAACGTATGAGAACAAGCGCGTTAAATTGAGCCGTGCCCTTATAGAAAATGAATCCACACCTTCTGAGAAATCAGATTAGAAAATTCTCCAGCGCTGTGGTATAACAGAATATCATATAGAATATCATGTAGCTGACTCTTAATCCATGCAAAGGCTAGGCTTTTGAATCTTACCTTGAGCTACTGTATACAGAAAGTGGAAACAGCTTGGCATGATTTTTGCCTTGGTGCTTTTGGTAACTGGAACTTGAAGGCCTGCTGATTAGCGGCTTCATAATGACTCATTAGATGAACCGACATTGAAATGAGAATGAGATTATCTAGCCTCTTCTACGCTGAAACTTCTCTTCATGCCTTTGCTTTGCTTTGAAGACGCAATCAGACCAGCACTATTCACTCAAGAGTCCCAGACTTTGAATTTATCGTGCAATTATTTAATCAGTTCATTACAGTGCTGAAGTCTGTTCATGATTTGATGATTATGGGTAAAGTTGTGAAGTTGTAAATTAATTAAGTCGTTGAGTAATACATTTTTTTTTCATTTCACTTTGGCTGGCAGAAAGAAAATGCAACCCAAGTCTGCCTTTAAAGTATTCGGTATTTGGTGGCCAATGATCGAAGCTTTTAAAAGCCCCAAACCACTAAATTCTTTAACATAATGTATGGGTGAATTTTAGATTGCAGTAACTGTGGTAAATGTAGTACTAGCTAGTACTTTTTCTTTAACCATGCAAGAGAAGTGTTGGGCTAAACCGACACATCAGTGGCGTTGTCCTCTTTCTAGATTGTCCCTGTTGATTTAAAATGAATTAAGAGCTGTGACGTCTGTGACGATGTCTTTAAAAAAAACATGCTGACACAATATATGAATCACTGACATCTCAAGCAAAAGAACAGAACAGCATATTACAGGAGAAAGCTCTGAGAACATGTTTATGTAGAAAACTGTGTGTATGGACTTTATGTAGAAATTAAGGGAGGATTATAGCTGCTGGAAAGGTGAGTTTTCTGTTTCTTACTGTTTAATATAGTTTAATACTTTCCCTCTTTAACCTTAGTTCACAGTTCTTTATATTTGCTAGTGGATGTGATTAGCTGTGTAAATGGATTAGAGTTGGATTTGTAACTGAGAACCAGTGATTAGTTTTGTCAGCCTGTATTTATCATGAGGTAATTAATACGAGGCTATCTAGAGGCATCTATCTTGTTAGCTTTAGCTAATGTTATGCTACCTGATACTTAATCTTGTTGCAGTGTATTCATATGTGAATATGAATGCAAAAAAATCAACTTGCCTCTGATTTTTTAAAAATTATTATTATTATTATTATTATTATAGTTATACATTCTTTTTGGGAACCATGGACGCTGCGTCCTCTAAAGTAAAGAGGACTAAAGAGGAGAGGGATCATCCGGCTTTTTATCAGCGCTCAGTTCAAAAGCCTGCATCTCTGATAGTATGGGGTGCATTAGTGCCTATGGAATGGGCAGCTTGCACATCTGGAAAGGCAGCATCAATGCTGAAAGGTGTATACAGGTTTTAGAGCAACATCTGCTTCCATCCAGATTCCATCCCATCTTTAATTCAGAAAGACTCTGCCTCTCTAAGATACTCTCTTCAAACCCAATCATGTTACTGACCCGTTACCAATTAACCTAATTAGTTGCAAAATGTTCCTCCAGCCGTTTCTTTTTAGTAACACTTACTTTTCCAGCCTTTTGTTCCCCCGTCCCAACTTTTTTGAGACATGTTGCGGCCATCAAATTCAAAATGACCTTTTTTTTTTTCTTTCTTTCTTAAAATGGTACATTTCCTCAGTTTAAACATTTGATATGTTTTCTATGTTCTATTGTGAATAACATATGGGTTTATGAGATTTGCCAATCATTGCATTCTGTTTTTATTTACATTTATGTTCATTTTACACAGCGTCCCAACTTTTTGGGAATTGGGGTTGTAGTAGAAAATTAGTTAAAAACTGTCAAGCTGATTCATGATAATTTCTCACCTTTAAAGTAGCTTTTTAATAATAAGCTACAACTTCATACATTTTATGCCTGTGTGCCTTTCCCAAGTTTCCAATGGTGACTATAGTGTCATTAAGGTGTCCTGTATCTTTGACTGGAGGCATTATATGATCTTCATCGTTGCAGGCTGCAATTCTGATGAGACCTGAGGACAGAATAAAGAGAGAATAGCAGCAAAACCCCATAAACTGCACTCTGTAATAAACCACCAGCCACTGTAGAGTGCATGCAGTCGAGCTGTTACTTTCTGTACTAACTGTAAACGACATGCCAAGGTAGCTTGGACTGAGGGCCGAGGAAGATGTAATCAAGACATACTACATAGGACATTCAAACACATTCTCTTTTTCTGTTTTTAACTGCTGATGTCACACCTTTTTCTTTGGGCTGCTTGTGTTAATTAATATGATAATAGACCAACCACACTATGTTGGGAGCAGAAGAAAGTGGATAATAAAAAATCAGTAGCACTGATGTACATTACACCATGCTGTCAAGGCTGCTGTTATAAAGAAGTCATTTTCATATGAAAAGGTTCAACCCGATTGTATGGCCTTGAGCTGCTGTCGGAGGCGGACACAAGTAGAACATCAGGGCTGATTTGAAACAGCAGGGTTTGGCATCTACGATACTGTTTGCCCCGATTTGTAAGAAAGAAAGGACTAAACTCTGAGAGCTCACATGCCACTGTGTAGTCTATCTTCGTCGAGAGCTTAGCTGTCTCCTGCGGGTGAAGTATGGGATCTCAGTGTGAGGACAGAGAAGCCATTTCTTCTCCAAGCCAACTTGGAAGCAGATAATGCATCACGAAGTGTCTTCATGGCCTGCTTTTGTCTCTTTCTTCTGTCAGGTTTGTTTACAGGCCTTGTCTGTGCATAAATACGCAGTACGTCCCTGTAAAACAAACCAAAAAGAAAGAAAGAAAAGGGCACTGTGAACCTGTTTCTGCTTGTTTGTTTGTTTGTTTGTTTGTTTATTTGTTTTATTTTGTATTTCTTCCTTTTTTTAATAGGAACTGCTGCCACAGATGAAGCCAGGGACTGATTTTCAATTTCAAAGTAATTATGAATGATGAATTATATAATCTGCAAGCTAATAATGCTTGCTGACCCAAAGCTAGTTTCACGAGTAAATGGTTTGCTAGAGGATCGATATAAACATTTTTATATAGTTGCTATTTTCATACTCTTAATTATAAATAATTTCAGTTACATCATGAATGTTTACCATCTCAGGCAAACACTCATTTGATTGCCCAGTTTTCTGCTATTATTTTTAATAGAATAATGCGAGCATTAAGTCTATTTGACAACAACTAATCGATAAAATCGACAATAGTCGATTATGAAAATGGTTGTCAGCGAATCTCATTATGGATTAGTTGGTCTGCGCACGGCACGGGGGAGATTTACTCACTACGTTACTTCTGTTCAGAAAACACGCTCCGGAGAGTAAATACTAAAGTTGCATCCCAAATAACGTCCTATACACTTGCACTGTGCACGGACTACTCTACCATCTAGTGTGTGGATTTTAGAAAGGTAATATCATCTCAAATGGAACGTTAGCGGGTTTTTACTAACCGGAAGTATAATTCACTTCCTAGTCGACGGCGCTTGACGTCACACGCGCGTAATGTGACACCGCTAGCTTTAGCCTCAGAGTCACCGACACTGACGTTCTTCGGTTTACTGTTTCTGTCCGCGTTATCTTTTATTCCCAACATGACCTCCGTCCTCATCAAACGGAGGCGAAATCGTCACGTGACTGAGGAAGAACGTGTGCGACCTCTAAGTCCTCTAAGGCAGGGATTAAACACCGCCGAAAAGATTTCTAAACTTTATAAAGCAGATGTTGTGGAGCACGGAAGCATGACGGTGATGCAGTCGCAAGTTGTTTAAAAGGTTTAATTTCATTTAAGTTTATTGTCATTATATGTTGCATTTGCGTGCTTGCAGTGTAACTTTTGTCGTTTATTATAATGGAAGTGATGTTTTAGTAATAAGCCTGCGTTGCTGTTCACGCGTGATGCAGACGCGGTGATACAGAGTGTAGCGCGAGTAAGATCTGTAATGTCTAATTAAAACACTATGGTCAAAAGTGAAATAATATGTCTAAAGGCAGCGAGTAACAGAAACCACACGGTGCAGTGAAAGTGAGTTTTTATTATTAATTTAGGACTGGAGTTTAATTCGGTGCTTTTTGTACATCCATAAAAAATAATGCTATCTATCTTTCTGTCTATCTATATATCTATCTATACATCTTATTTATTTAGTTTATATTTATATTATATATAAGTGCTTATGCATTATTTTTTTTTCGGATTCACAAAAAGCACCGAATTAATCTACAGTCCTAAATTAATAATATATATTCTTGTGTGTGTGTGTCTGTGTTTGTGTGTGTGTGTTGGGTTCTTTTCTGTTTTGGACAAACAGTTGTTTAAAGATTTAGTCTGAATTTGTATTTGTAACACTCAGTTTGTGGATTTTATTTTAAACAAACGACCCAAAAAAAAGAGGCACAGACAGTTTGCCCCGCCCATCCGATTAATCGAAAAAATAATCGGCCAACTAATCGATTATGAAAAATAACCGTTAGTTGCAGCCCTAATTAAAACTCTGTACGCTAGCAGAGTTTGCTCATTAGTAGAAGCACTTGATTGACCATCTTACTCGGAGCCACATGTTCCAATAGAGATCATTTCTAACAGACTGGCAGTTAGAGATGCTGCTCACGTCAGTTTGTCTCTGGACGACCACATGCTGTTTGCTGCACTGCCGACTTTAATGTTGGACCTAATTAATCAAGATTAACAGGTTAGAAGTAGAACAAAATTATATGGAATGTGATAAGAAATTAATAAAACATGACAAGGTGTGCTGTTATAGGAAAATAATCAGTGCTAGGTTTGGTGGGCAGAAACAGTTGAAGTTAATAAGCAGCTTCTTTTATCAAGAAGCTTACTGACCATTTCAAAGCACTGGCACTGGAGACTCCTTTCATAAATGTAAAATAAACAATATCCTTCACCATATCAATTGGGGGACGCCTTTGTTAAATAACAACACTTAAAAAAAATTGTTACCATAGAAACAAAAATGTATCGGACAGTTTGTATTGAAATTCATGTTCTTTTGTGATTGTTGCTGCCAAAAATGCTTGATTTTGCTGAGGCTTTTTTCAAAAAGATTTTTTTTCTTAAAAATCTTTCAATTGGCGAAATTGCAGTTGCAAGAAATTGTTTTGCACGTTCTTTCGCAGTGATGTTTGTTTCTTTGTGAATGAGACCTTTGAGCTGTTTTCATGATTGACGCACATGAATCGAACAGGGATTTGGCTGAATGCACGTTATGATGATGTCACATGATGCATTTTGGCCCAAATCTGTGGTAAATCTGCTGTAATTTTGAAAAATTGCAAGCTCCTCCGAATATCGAAGGGGTTGCTTGATTTTGTGTTAATTACCGCGATCACAAAAACACTAAATCCTGGAGGGACTGACTAGAAGCAGTACGTTAATATAAACTAATCTGCACTACTGTCAGAGCTGCTGTTACACCTTCTGACCAATCAGAATCAAGAACTCAGCAGTGCTATGGTATACATATGACGAACTGATGTATTGCATATTTGTTGGTTTGTGTTTATGGAGAACCGTGGCAGTATTTGAGCTTCACATTTAGGCAGTAAGATTCTTTTCTTTCAGAATGTGGTGGTTTGATTTGGTCAAACTGACGGCCCAAGCCATCTGGTGTCTTCATGGATGGGAAATGAGACAGAAGTCAGAGACTGATCACTAACTGAACTGCCAATTCCATGTGCAAGCCAAGTCTCCCATCTCCTTGGTCTGAGACAGAGGGACTAATCTGGCATTCCACATGGTGATAATATTGCCAATTGCACTCTTTGGCTCCAGTCTACCTATCAGCATGTTTTTGGCTAGTGGAAGGAAACGGACTGACTGTTATGAACGTCAAATATGGATGTAGTTATTGTGTCTTGTTTAATATGTTTAATCTTTTATAGATCCATTGAATAAGTGCTTCTACATAGGTCTGTTTTAGTTGAGAAGCAAACTTTCCCCTGTCCTACTCTCATCCCTCGCTTATCTTCAGGGGTTTAGAAAAGCTGGAACATTTGCTATGATTTCAGTCATCTGGGACAGTTTCTGTCCTCTCTTTTCACAGTCTGTCCTTTTAGCACTTCCACATCTCTACCTGTAATGAGCAGGAGGTCAGATATGGGTAGGGAAAGAGACAAATTGGAAATGAAACATGGGTAACAAGGAGATGAAAGTTGTCTGAACTGAAAGAGGTATTTCTGCAGAATGAAAATGAGGCAGCGGGGTGAGCTTCACGGGGAAAGGTTTTACAAGTGATGAATACTTTCCAGAATAGTTTCCTACGGTCTATATTTCTTTGGTTTTTTTTTTTTTTCCTTCATGTACAGTTGTTTCATATTTCTTCCTATTTCCTTCACATATAGATTTAGATTCAAGTTTCAAGTTAAATTTGTCTTGTGCACAAAATGTCAGTGACAATTGTACATTGAATTGACAATGCTCAATGTGAGGCTCAGGTAGTCTACAAAAAAAAAATACATCAGAATATAAAAGAGAGGAAAGAGATTATTTACAAATACTATATAAAATGCAGAATATATTGTTAAGTATGATATGTGTGCATAGATAGTATGTAAGTAATGCGCAGATCCTAACTGTAAGCACTGCAGCATTTGTGCAGTCAGCCTGCGTCAGATTGGCCTGTGTCTCAGGATGTGCTTTGCTACATGTTTTCCCCATATTTAGTTCTATTTTATTTTATTTATTTATTTATTCCAGCTTCTATGACTTTCAAAGTTTTAATCAATTTAGTGAAAATCAAGTGAATGTGCATTCTCGTGCACAGACAGAAAAGGTTCAGATGTGTGCCAAATCTCTAGACATTCAATTCATCATATAACCTATAGGTTGAATAGAGCAAACCTTAAGAATGTAAAAGAGTTTACCAGTGAGGGCGAGTCCACATACAGCAATTTGGTAGGGCTTACAGTTTTCTCTTCCCTTCTTTTTTTTTTATTTTTTATTTATTTATTTTTTAAAAATAATTAATTTTTTTATCTCAGTAAAATTTCCTTGTGTGTTAAATTTGCCAAATGTATGATGTACTGCTGATATGATGGAATGGGTCAATCGGGCAGGCAGCTTGATGATAATCTGCCGTAAAAATACTGCACCTCTTGCACTTCTTAAGTAATTTTCTCTACTTTTACTTATTTATTGCTTGAACCAGACTCTTTCCGTTAGCAAATATTTTATCTCTCTCTCTCATATAATATAATATAATATAATATAATATTATATATATATATATATATATATATATATATATATATATATATATATATATATATATATATATATATATATATATATAATATAATATGCATACATATACCCATATACCCATCGGTATATATCTTAGTTTTGAAGCTGTGATGTAAGAAGCACCAATATCTCTGCCATCGTAGAGGCAAAGTTCCTGGAACTTCTTATAAGAAATCGCCTCCATGTAATACTTCTCTCAATGTAATACGCGCATTTCTTATATCATAGATTCCCTTCCACACAGGCAGCAATACACAATGACTTCATAAAATTCTAATTCTAAATCTAAATTCTTGAAGATTCCTACCAGTTAGTGGTAAGGCTGCAGCGGTCTTTCGCTCTGCACAACAAAGGGCAAACTGCTTTTGCTTAAACACGAACCTCAGGGTGAAACTTTTCTACCAGGCTCCTCCGGTTTGCTTGTTGTCCAGAAAAGCTGAAAGACTCGCGTAGTCCAGTGAGAAGATGCCAAATTGTCATGGAAATTAGACAACACTCGCAGACTCATCCTCTGAAGGTAAAAAGGTTTATTAGAGAAAGATGATTAATACAGGATAGAATAAATCAGGATAGAATAATGAGAGCGCTCTGAAGTGCTTGTGCTGAACCACTACTATATATATGAAACGCAGAGCATGACACACTTCTGTGTACCGATCAGAAGCGGTTTGAGGCAGTTCAAACAGGCTTTGTTTTAGAGGTCTCTAGAAGATGTTTAGACAAACCTTGAACAGAAGAACATGTTTGTGTCACTGTAAGCAGATAAACATTCTGTACGGATCTGAGTGACATGACATGGCCTTCTTAGGAGTTATCCTCAGATGAACAGAACAAGAACAAAATTATTACAAAGTAAAAAATTAATCATTTTCCTCACAATGTGAACAAGTGTAAAAACGTAGTTAAATATATAGTAGCTGTGCAGTTGTAGTGTCTGAGCAGTCCACTATAGACATAGGAGAGTATAAAAATGCAGATGAAGCAGCAGTACAAAGTAGCATTTAAAAATGTTTAAAAATAAAATCACAATCGAATTAGATGTAGTAGTATGTGTAGTGTGTGTGTAACAAATATGTGTAAAGAATAATTGACGATGCGCAGTCGAATTATTGCAGAAGTAAACGCACATCCAAGGTGGTAAAATGGCCACAGCATTATTTGTCTAATAATTCAACAGACCGGAGTCAATTATTCCTCTAGTACCACAGTTACCATACACACCTCAAGGCACTGGTCAGTTTTTGGTCCTTAAAACGCTCTTGTGTGTAAAACTAACTTATGCATCTCATCTAAAGTCTCTGTCACATTTTAGACCTAGTAACGAAGGCTTGAGCCACTGATGTGCAGTGAGAGAGAGAGAGAGAGAGAGAGAGAGAGAGAGAGAGAGAGAGAGAGAGATAGATAGATAGATAGATAGATAGATAGATACATAGATACATAGATAGATAGATAGATAGATAGATAGATAGAGATAGATATGTGATTGCAGTAAATCGAAATTGTCTATCGTTTTGTTTCTTGTTACATGTGTGTGCTGTGGTGGTTGACAGTAAGCTAACTTTTCTGTTATTTCAGTATAAATCAATACATCAATATACACAGCACTTAGTCCTTAGCAGCAGTGAAGTGGTAAGAGTGTTCTTTGAAATATCACAACATGCCCAAGAATGACAGTAACATGGGAAGAGTTTGTCTGTAAGTGTCCTTGAGTTGCCAGTGAGGTGACCAGTGTGTGGGAGGTAGTGGAGGCATGAGTGACGGAGAGTAACAAGGAGTAATTACAGGTTTAAACTGGATTACAGTTTGAAGATACATTTCTGATAAATGAAGAATGACGGATAATTATTAGTCATTTTTTACATTCCCTCTGATTAAACTCTTGCCTTGGGATTCCTATGAACCATGATGTTAGTGTCACACATGGCCGTGTGTGGTTTTATGTGCGTGAGCGGATTATGGAGAGGATTATTGGATCATTTGTGATTATGTGGGGAATAAAACATGCTGTTATAGGAAAATAATCAGCAGTATGTAAGTAGTGTGATCTTTTACCACCTAGACATTCATTATTATTATTATTTTTTTTATAACAGAATGTCCAGAAGTGTTTTATTCCTCTTATACCACGGCAGTTTGCCAACAATTACAACTTTTGAACTTAGAGAATAACACATCATACTTTTTATTCATTTACTATTAGAGTTAATGAAGAAGTTGGTTCTCTTTATCACCTTCTGTACATTACAGCAGTTATAAAGCAGTCCATATAGGATTTTGTGAGGGCTTTTACATTTTTTTTTTAATTGTTGTGGCTAACATTTGATTTTGCTGTGGCGTTTTTAAAAAATTGTGTTTTTTGCGGAAAACTACTCGAATTGGCGCAATTGCAACTGTCTTTCACAGTAATGTTGTTACGATACCTTGTTGGAGGCAAGCGCGGACGAACAGGACTAGAGTGCGAAGATCAGGCGGAAGACGAAACCCGGAAGACAGCAGTAGGTCAGGCGATCGGGCGAACAGTCCAGACTGGGCTAGGCAGGGAAACGTAATCCAAATACAGGCGATAACTCCAAAAACCGTAGAAATCCGAAACCTAGACAAAGGCTTGGTGAACGTCAGAGTAAAGGCAGCTGAGCGTTTACTTCGTGAGGCGCTGAAGTTAACGAGGCCTTTAATGACCTATGATGCAGTACAGGTGTTAGCACTCAGTACTCTGGCGAACGTGAGTGCGCGCATGGCCGGGAAGTGTAGTTCTCGTGGGCCATGTTTGTAGTTGGCACTGCATTCTGGGAACTGTAGTTGTGAGTTCGCTGTGACGTGACAGATTTTTGTTGGTAAATGAGAACTTTTAGCTGTACTCATGTTCAACACACATGAAGTGAAGAGGCCTTTGACTGAATGCGCGTTGTGATGTCACATGACACGTCTTGGCCTAAACCTGTGGAAAATCTGCGTAAATTCTGAAAAATTGCAAATTTATTTTTTATTTATTTATTTTTCTTCTTCTTCTCTCTCTCTCTTGACATTAATAATACAAAAAAAGCAGCTCGGTACGTCACAGAGAAACTGCAAGACCCAATCTCCTCAATCCTGAAGACTTTACCTCTGACCGTTATGAAGAGCTGACACTGGAGACTCCTTCAATAAATATGAAAATAAATGTCTCCAAGCTTCATCATATCAAAGAATATACATTTTTTTATTTAAATCAATTATGTTTTTAATCAGTTTATTATTATACTTAGATTAAAGGGGTCATCCAGCATACAGATCATTAACACATTAGAAACTGTAAACTATTCGAAAGAACACCTTCTGACAAATCAGACTGAAGAATTCAACTGCTCTGTGGTATAAATGTATTTGTTTGGCAGCATATAATATAGAACTGGCAGCAATACACCTTCTCATTCATTTATTTCGAGGAAACTAGGTGTAAACATTAAGTGATATTGTGGCATATGTGAATATAAAGTGGCAAACTTGAGGAAACTACTAAAACCTCATTGTGGTTATCAGTTCACCGAGTTTGATGTTTTGTTTTGGGGTGACCTTGGGGACCTATCTACTGTATAGGAACTTTATAGATCCTTGCTGTTTTTTTGTTTTGTTTTTTTGTTAAGACAGAACGTCTATGAAATGTCTGAGAGCACAACATGACTCCTATTAAAGCTGATCCGACCTAAGTTGAGCACTTTTGATTGAACACTATTGAAACACTATGGATTTTAGCTTCAGCCTATTGTAAATCTTCCAGGTGAAGCAGAATGTTCAGCTTTTATGATTTACTGGTTTCTGATTATCTTCTCCTCCAGTGAAGCCTGTCTTCAGTGAGTGCTTTTTCGCACAATTAACATTGCTTGGCAGTTTGAATTAAAAATGTAAAAAGCATAGTGTGGGTTTTTATGTAAATGATGTCGTGGATTCCCGCAGACACACTTTTTTTTTTTTTTGTCTATTTCCTCCAGACACACCTCAGCTCTGTTGCTTGTCGCTTCACAGTAGATAACATCCTTTGAAATATGTTCCAAATGGCATGTAAACTACTCCCAATTTGAATGCAAATGAATGCATTGAAACACAGAGCTGCTTTGCAGCCAATTTCCAAGAATTCAAAATTCGATAAGCTCTAAATTAAAAAAGCAAAAAAAACAACTTAATCTTTAGTCATTGTCCAGGCTGGAATGATGGTCTTAAGCTGTATAAATAAGCTGTAATTAGGTGCTAGTTTACTTGTAGATTGTATTGTTTTCACACGCAGTCGGAAATGTTATTTGTAGAATTACCATTAAATCCATTACATACGACGAGATAGAGAGATAAAATTGATAATAATCGATAATTAAAATAATTGACATTCTGGATTAGTCGGGTCTGTGACTATGGATAACCCCCCCCATCAGTGACATCACTGTGGATACCCCCCCCCCCCCAATCAGTGACGTCACTGTGGATAACCCCCCCATCAGTGACGTCACTGTGGATAACCCCCCCCCCATCAGTGACGTCACTGTGGATAACCCCCCCCCACCAGTGACGTCACTGTAGATACCCCCCCATCAGTGACGTCACTGATGGGGGGGGGGGGTGTATCCACAGTGGATACCCCCCCCCCCCATCAGTGACGTCACTGTGGATACCCCCCCCCCCCATCAGTGACGTCACTGTGGATACCCCCCCCCCATCAGTGACGTCACTGTGGATACCCCCCCCCATCAGTGACGTCACTGTAGATACCCCCCCCCCCATCAGTGACGTCACTGTGGATAACCCCCCCCATCAGTGACGTCACTGTGGATAACCCCCCCCCCCCCCCCATCAGTGACGTCACTGTGGATAATCCCCATCAGTGATGTCACTTCACGATGGTGAAAAGCGCATTTCTATGAATAAAACTCATCTGAAAAACAGCGGAGGTCACAGAGTGAGCTGCTGAGGGAAAAGTGCACGATCCAGGTCGTCCAAAACATGAGAATGTTTGTTTTAAGCGCTTCAAACAAACTCGGAAGTGTATTAACGTGGCTCGTCGTGTCAGATGCTCCGACAGATTCGTGTGCTGTTTAATGTGTTCCAGACATGTTTTCTTCAGCGCAGAAATAACACTTTTACCTTCATATCCTTATCTGTACATGTTCGAAATTCACACCAGTATCTCCATTTTAAATAAAGTCTCGTCCCGACAGTGAGAGAGTCTCCGTTAAACTTCACGGAACGAGCGCGAGTCCACGCGTCAATCAAATATGATGCTGTAATTAGCGATGTTTACAAACTTTAGATTTAGACTGTGTTTATGAGAGCAGTAACTGTAATGGGGTTAGAACATGTAATTGTAGAGAAATGTAGGAAGTGTGATACATTTACAGAATAAAGTAAGGAGTTACCGTGTTCAGACGAGTGAATGTGTGTTACTGCAGAACATTCAACCTCTCACCAGTTAACACTTAGTCTGTGCTTTTGTTTTTCTTTTTTAACATTTTAATACAGTGATAGAAAAGCTTGTGCTTTAAAGCTTGTGGACAATCGTTTTTATTTACTTTTATTTTTTTTTCAAAATATAATGTTAATATTTTTAAAAATCCTTTGCACAATGTATAGTGTAATCCACATATATACGTTTAATACCTTTTTCATAGCCTTCAATTTGCACAATGTTTGAAGGACAACACTGGGCAGAATGTGAAATGTGGTTTGTTTTTTTTTTTTCTTTTCTTTTCTTTTTTTTCTTTCTTTGAAATACAGAAAATAAAAATTGCCCATTTAATCCAACTAAACGATTAATTGAAGAAATAATCAACAGATTAATCGACCATCAAAATAATCATTAGACGCGGCCCTAGATACAATTGTATTATTTGAACTATGATGGAATGGTGTTCTATCCAGGGTGTATTCCCGCTTCATGGCCCAGTGTTCCTGGGATAACTTACGTATCCACCATGACCATGTAGCGATTAAAATGGTTACGAAAGATAAATTAATATACTTATGTAAATTATGGCAGACTTTCATCTTCAGTATAAGGATCACATCGAAGGCTGCTCTGCATGGGTTGGCATGTCAGCATAAGAAAACCTACCCTAGTAAATTTCCACCTTAGTCCACTGCTGATGATTCATAACTTTTTTTTTTTTACATTTTTTTTTTTACAAAGCTTCTTTTGTGATCCATGACCAGCTGTCTTGTAGTGATGTCCGACTCATGACTCATTCTTTGAACCACATCTTTTTTAATGAATCAGTTGACCTGGTTCACAAGTTTATCTAAATCAAGCGTTGTGGGCTGTCTAGACAGTGTTCGTACTATTGGATTAAGAATTTTAGTAAAAATTGAGCTATCCATCCATCCATTTTCCATACTGCTTATCCTACACAGGACAACAGAACTATTTAACTTCTAAATATTGCCACACAAAACACCATGTAGTGTATCATATGAGCCATTGTTTTCTATTTTGCACCATTTGTCTGCTTGCCAGTCTGCTTTGGATCCTTTATATTGTAGAATTAAGTAAACCTGCAGCCAGTAATTGTATATAGTACGTATGAAGTCACGTATATGGTAGGCTTACCTCATAAGCTGTATACCAAATGTTTCTGCAAACAACCGTAGTACCGGTTATCTTCAAATCCTCATTATTTTTCAGATTAGATAGAATGATTAGAAAGCAATGGTTCTCTTCCATTTAATATTAAAGGTGATATTTCATCGGAAGCTTTACAACATTAGTACGTCACAATAAATTCACGAGTTAAGCAGAACATAGTAAATTGCGACCAACCCACTATGATTAAAATATAATGTGTAATATCTTCAACTCATAATTGAAACCAGTATCAATTCTGTGACTCATGCTGTGAGACACATGAGGACAATTTTGTGAGGAATTATGCATCTTTTATGCAGCCATGTTCATCATGCCTTTGAGGTTCAATTTAAGACTCGGTATGAGATTCTGAGTCATAATTGTGTCATTGTCGAAGAAACAAATATACAGAGATCGGTAACAGTCTCAATTACATCTAAAAAAAAAAAATACAGATGTAAGGTAATATGTTCTACCTCTGTTCGTATAGTATTACATCAAAATTTACTTGGCTGCCTATTAGTTTAAGTTTAAGCACAATATGAATGTAGATATCTATATGGGCAAATCAGAAATTTATCTTTAGGTTGCTTGAAATCTTAGGTACAAAATGGTGATGTGGTAACATATGCAGTACGTTTACATGGACAACAATGATCCGATATTAACCCGATTGAGACGATACTCTGATTAAGAAACTACCATGTAAACAGCTATTTTTTTAATTACCTTTATTCGATTAAAGTCATACTCGAAGTAAACACAAATCGAATTAAGACATGTGGAGTACTCCTGTTTTAGTCGCATTATCGACATGTATTACAGACATGTACACACCTTCATCACTCTATTAACGTCGTGTGAGTTTTCACCGCAATTTGCGACCGGACACGTACATACACGGCAGTGCTCAACCATTTGACAGCGAACAGGAGAGCATGGCTGCGTCCGAAACCGTGTACTTACCTGCTATATAGTGTATATAGTACTCGAAATACACGTGTTTCGGCTACTATGTAATAGGAAAGTACGCGGTTTGGGACGCAGCCCACGGCTTCAAGCAGTCTTTTATTTGCACGTATAGCATGACAAATAATTAACTGCACTTTAAGCTTTTGTAAAATTAGAAATGAAACACCAAAAACTGTACACGGTACCATAAGGAAGACGATCTGTATGTTAATACGTGAAATTCTGGAGGGAACGTCGGACTACGTGGCTTGGTGACGTAATGACGTGTGCCGTTAATCGATCTATGTTCTATAACATGTAAAACGGAACATGAAAGGAGTATTCTAAAAGCGACTCATGTAAACACCTTAATCACAATATTGTCTCATTCAGAATAAGGTCAATAATTAGATTATCGCTGTCCATTTAAACGTAGTCATGGAGAGCTAGTTAGCGAGCTAATTGCATTAATAGAGACTAATAGAAACGAACAAATAGATGATCATTATCCACATCTATCAAAGTTTTTAATGTAGCAAATGAGATATGTGCTATAGTTACAGCGAGCAAGCATTGCGTGAGAAGTGCAGCAACTAATCAATAATAATCGCACTGGATCAAAACGGAGAGGGAGAAGTAACAAAAATATCTTGTGGTCCTGCTATCCTTAGTTTGTGTAAAACTCTCACACCTCCTGAAAGCAGTGAGTTTGATTGCGCACGGATTGGAGAAATGAAACAGTTCAGTGTCTGGCAGTGTACAGAACTTGCTCGAGTTACACAATCAATATTCATGATGGATCTGTTGAATAAATGTTGACATATTTCAAGGCTCGAGTACTTTACTGCTGAACACACTTTTAAAGAAAGTTTATCTTCCTGTGCTGCTTCAGAAACACACATTGGATTGTTCTAAAGGTACTATATATAACCTGATGTCATGAGTTTCTATGTCCTTTCGCTTGCTAGACGAATAAATGATGGTGAATGTCTACAACAAGACCTCACAAACAGGAACAGATGGGTAATAAACAGAAAACATTTTAAAAAATCGCAAGTGCCTGGCAGGAAAAACCTACATATAGCCTAAATGTTTCAAAGGATATAGTGTGATTATAAATACTATGCTATGCGGAATGCCGAATTGATTAGAAATCAGTCAGATGTGGTCAATTCCAATGACTGGCTCTCCTTAACAGGAAAAGATCGAAAGGTTCTTTTAATTGAATGTAGATGGAATGATGCAAATGAATATCCACAGTATGAAATGCTATAAAATTAGGCTACAGGGTAAACCCGATGTAATAATAAATATGGATAAATGTGTTCATAGAATTGCACTCAGTTTTGGGGAACTATTTTATTTTTATTTTATCTGATGGGTTCTGAAGGTTTAGATATAATTCATCCCATTTCCACTTTGAGGACGGAGTGAAACTAGCATATTTGTGACATCCAAACTTTTTTATTTTATTAATAGCTTATTAAGATTTCGTTTTATTTTTGATACACAAGTGATGTATTAAGAAATTGGATGTGATAACTTCAGAGTGATAACAAGTAGCTGAAAGGCTGAATGTGTTATTAAAAAAAAATGTATTCATGCATTCAACTTTATCGTGGTGGATCCTGATTAACACTGTGCACGAGACGGGAATAATCCTTCCATGTGGACACCAGTCCATTGCAGCTCACCATGCGCGCACACACACACACTCACTTTCATTTATTTATTCATTTGGCAGACTTTTATCCCAGGTGACTATACAACCCAAGTATAGCGTACAAGTCCAACACTGGCTGGCTGTCATGAAATTTGAACCCACAACCTTGAACCCACACTGTTTACTAAAACAGACACAGGATGCACCAGCACAAATCAGCTTCATAGAATGAATTATTCATCTTGGTTCATCTGGAGCACACAATCAAAATATGACACCAGTTTTAGAGAATCACTTGCATGCAGTGACATAAATTGGCTAATCAAATTCTTCACAACAGTGAGGGCTCAATAATCCTAGAGGTATTCAGTAACCTCTTATTACAGCTTGTAGCTTATAGACTGAATGTTAAAGGGAAGTAATATATAACCTTATACCACAGCATTATTACATTCTCAAATCTGATTGGTCAGAAGGTATTGATTACTTTTCTGTAACTACAGCTCTGACGGTATCTTCAACTATAATTCAAATGACAGGTTTATACTAACACGCTTGTTCTAATTTTCTATTGTTTCTATAGCAACAGCTAATTCACAGGGACTTGTAAGGCAGGCTACTAAAAACACATTCTTATTTAACAAAGGAAAACCTTTTCTCGTTGATATGGTGAGGTTTTTTGTTCGAAGAAAAACATTCATGGAAGGAGTCTCCAGTGTCAGTGTTTTTGTAATAAATAGAAGTAAAGCTGTAACTTTAAATTTTCCTCCATGGGAGAATCATAAGAACAGAGGACTCTGCACGTTTCGGTTTCTTACTAGAAAGACAAGTTGCATTGCTTTTGTCGTATTAACTTTGCGAGGGAGAATAGTGAGAGGTTGGTGAGGGAACAGCTGTTTACAGCTGCTATAATGCAAGTGATAATAGGAGCTAACTTGTCTTGCACACATTAAATGTAACTATAGCCAATTAAAAAACACGTTCATAAATTAAAAAGTTGTAATTGTCTGCAAATTGCTGTGGTATAAACCACTTCATAGATTATTTCCCGTTGTGTTTTATGCCTTGCATTGTTTTTCAGAATATCTGTGGTTGTGTACATAATGTGTGTTATTGGTGATAAGATTTACATACATTCAGAATAGACAACCCTAGACACCTGTTCTTAGAAATCATAGTATAATAGATTTTGGGATGAGAGCTATATTAATCACACTCAAAGTATTCTTGATGAAACCGCAGCCATTTTTTAAATTCTACATATCATTAAGACTGTTAATAAGACAGCTCATATTTAACCTACTAAACTCCCAGGATGTCAGCTAGACTGACATTCCTCATACATATATAAGGTCCTATTAGATTCACTGTAGTTATTGAGTAATTAACAGCAGCTACTAAATGATACACTTTAACATGAGTGAAAAGTTTAACGTAAGTCTTATCTGTCCGCTGTCTTCTAATATTCATTTAATATAGTTAAGAGTTGAGTAATAGAGCAGTCCTGGAGTACTGGAGGTTTAACATGGTGTGTATGGGATTAGCATGGTCAAAACTTTTAAATGTCTACAGATTATATAAGAGCAACACTTCAAATTAATTGTCTAGGTCTTTCTAACTCTAATACCTGCATCACTAACTGGGAAAAACAGGTGATTACGTACGTTTACCACCACATGAGAGTCATATGATTGTGAGTTTGGGATCAGGTGGCAAGCATTACTCCAACTAGGGTAATCACAATATATACTTGTTTGACAACCAGGAATTCCCCACTGTCCCTGTTATACGCTTCTGTTCATTTGTTCCGTTCTTTCGGAAACTTACCCCCTCCCTGTTGGCATGAACTGGAGCGTCAGCATCTCCTCAGAGACCAGAGATACAGGGTCCAATAAAGCCACTTATTAAGGTTATAAGTTCTCCCTTATCATCGAAGTTTTAAAAGCAAAGGGGATATTTTTGATGAACACTCTCTGTTCATTTGGCTCACATAATAGCCTGCTGCGGTATCCTGGAGCTCCTGTTTGTGTTGTGGTATGAACAGCACATGTTTCACTCTGAGCTTTATAATTACAGAATGCTTCCCCTTGTGTCCAGGCATTGATTTTTGCCCTAGACTGCTCAGTTTTTTGGGATAAAGATTGACGACCTGCCACATGTGCAGAGCAGGCTGTCCGGGTTTTTTAGCAGTCTTGGGTTTGCACACTGGCTACAGTGTATGGTTTACTGCTTGGCTGTTAACGTTCGTGAGTAACTAACAGACTTACAAGTGCTTGCAAGTTGTTACTATTTAGATCTACACTACATGATGATGGCAGATAGGAAAGTAAGATGGACTGTTGACTCAAGTGTAGTGTCTTTAGCAATTGTACACTTTTTAAATTTGATCTCGAAGGAGATGGAATTGGAATGAAACAATTCGGTACATGCTGTTATAGGGAAAATAATCTACTTCAGGATGTTAAAATATCATGCCGTGTTTTATTCCTTACATAACCTCTTAAATTGCACATTACTTATTCGGCCTAAATAGGATTATTCTAAATATGATTATTTAATAGCTTCTATGAATCATTCAGTAACTACAGTGAAAATAATAGGAAAGGTCTGCAGTTATAAGAGTGAGGAATGTAAGTCTGCTCCCAATGACTGTTTCTGACTGAAGACATTTTGTCAGGGAAAATGTGGCACTTCCTTTTTCTTGTCACTTTTGTGTTCCTTTGTTCAATGTTGCTTGCGCTCTCAAAATCCTTCAGTGAGAATTGAAGTCATTCTGCATTACATTACTCGCATTCATTTGGCGGAGGCTTCTACCTTATGTCATAACAACCCACAAAGCCAGATCTGATCCAAGCTTCCTGCTTATAAAGCTGGTGACACTGAAGGGCTACAGAACTGAGTTTCCACTGTTTGATCCAAGTCAAGATCAGGATAGTTGTAGGAAGAGCCGAACACTACTGGTGAGTGCTACATAAATATGCTCAATGATTGATGTGCAGTTTCCATTGACTGTTACTAAGACACCGTTCAAGCCGCCAGCAGGCTCCAACAATTCCAGTTCTCTCAGGGGTCATCATCTCCTGCTCAGCATGTGGCTGATGTAGCAATTCCATCTTTGGTCAAGGCTTTAGAGGATCATTGAGCAAAATTGTTCTGCTTGGATGAAACTAGGCAGTATTCAAGAGATGGAATTTCGCATCTCTGATGTTGGATATTGTGGTTTATACTTTAAAAACACTGGCTTATGACTAAGTTATCCATCTTGCAGAATATTATTTAATACCTGCTATGAGTTATTGTGAAACTAATATGTAAAAGTATAACAGGACTGCACCATTAATCATATTTTCCGTGAGTTTTTGTGATAAACATATTGTGAAGGGCTGCGATCATGGAACAGCTTACAAGTTGGAAATCTTTGCATCACTCAAATCACTTAAGCACTGGACTGAATCTCACTCTGTAGACAAGCAGTGAGAATGTACGTAAGTGAAGAGGAATTGGTACTGGAAAGAGGAGGAACATCTGTAGTGCAGCTTCAGGTTTAAACGACATGACCATCGCAGTCCCAAGACAAGCTGAGATTTGGTGGGCTGTGACATTGCCTAAAATTTAAATAACTTGTACTTGTAAGATGGTAAATGGTCTGCACTTATATAGCACTTTTTTAACCTTAGCGGTTCTACGAAGTGCTTTACACTGGTTCTCATTCACCCATTCACACACACCAACGGTAGCAGAGCTGCCATGCAAAGCGCTAACTTGCCATCAGGAGCAACTTGGAGGTTCAGTGTCTTGCCCTAGGACACTTTGGCACGTGGAGTCATGTGGGACCTGAATCGAACCGCCAACCCTATGATTAGCAGACAACCCGCTTTGCAGTCGCAGCCACAGCTGCCCAAGAGTAGCTTTTATTGGAGAATACTTTTTAATCTTAAATAGTAGGGCTGTAGGACTCAGGTCTGCTCATGAGACTTGAGACGTTTTCTGCATTCACTTGGACATGTCTTGGATTTACTGACATTTGTGCTTGTCTTGATCTTGGGCTTGAGCTCACTTAATATGGTCTTGGTCTTGACTGATAATTTGTAAATACAGTATAATGTCTGTTGTCTTCATTTTGCATAAACAAAGTTGGACAAGAAGTCATTCCTTTTCTGGAGTACATAACCTAATAATTGGTGCAATGCAACTAGCTGACTTGGCCTCAAAAATATCTTGATGGATTTTGGTTTCAATCTTGACCTGAGCTCACTTTCATGTGGACTTGAGCTTGCCTTTATATTTACGTTTATGGCATTTGGCAGATATTCTTATCCAGAAAAACTTACATTTATTTCATTTATACAGTTGAGGGTTAAGAGCCTTACTCACAACCTTCTGATCAGTAGTCTAACAACTGAGCTACCACAACACCTTGATTACTTAAAAAATTTGATTACTTGAATTTGTCTTGGACTTGACAATGGTGGTCTTGACTCCAGCCTTACTAAATAGACTGAGTAAAGTCATGCATATGCAGTGAATAGGAAGTATTTGGAATTCAGCCTAACTACATGTTCATGGGACTACAATGAAAAATGTGACAATTTTATATTGATGCATTGAAATAAGTATAAGGATTTTATTGATTCATTTAAATAAACATAAGGAGATTTTTCCCATTATTTTGCTCTTTGTACAATAGTTTTTTTTGCTTTAAAGGGAGAACTATTGCTAGCAAAAAGATGAGGAGGAAAAAAAACCCTGAAAAAAGGCATGTATTTTGCAGTTGCATATAATACTATACAATTCTGAGCATGAGGAAAGCACATCTGTACCTGCCAACGACTCCTGTGGGGTTTAAAAGGTTAAGACAGCTCACTTTCCAGAAAGAGACAACAGTTGTACCCTCCCTCCGTTTAAATTGGCTATCGGTCAAAAAAATCCAATCAGAGAGCCAAGGATATGTTGGAAGTGTAGTTACAGTTGTCAGGTTGGTGTTGAAAAATTGGGCTGATTCGATTTAGATGTTCTGTATCAGATATTTCACTTTCAGATTTCCTCCTAGAAATCAATAACGAATATCTATCTATATGTCTCACATTGTCAAGGTAATGGGTAGTTCACTGGGCGATCGTAAACAGCTTCTAAAGTAATTATGTTTCTCAGACAATTATGTTTCTGTAATCGAAAACCCTATCATGTGGAGGATAATGGATCATATTAAGCAAGTGCATTAAGTCCTCCTCCGATCTTCATTGGTGAAGATTTAGTGCTCTTTAATGGAGCTTTTTGCTTGTTTGTAACTTGCATTGCCTGCAATGAAATAGACAATTATGCGTGTTCAATCTGTATTATTATTATATGGGCCTCTACTTAATCTGATGGTTTTGCTGCAGGAGAATAGCCACCAAATGACCACAGCGGTTGAAAGATAATATTGGTGAGGCTCTGGCTTCATAAAAACACTTCAAAAGAGCCCACAGTTTTTAAATAAAATCTCTTGCTTACCACTCATGAGCTGTATTTTCTTTATTATGCAACAGCACTGATGAATTCTCAAATCTGATCGTTAGAAGATGAATAAAAAAAAAATAGTTAACGTATTTATTAATAATTAATTTATTTTATTTGACGCTTTTTATGTAAACAGCACTCCCTGAGTAAACTTGGTTTACAGCATATGGAATTGTCTTGGAATATGGCTATCATTCGAAGGATAAACATGTGGAAGATGTTACAGAGGGATGGGCTATAAAGTGTTAGAGGATACAACCAGTAAAATCCCCCTACACCTCCCCTTCAAATCCACATTCGGATAGTAAAGATCCTATATCGTACAGAACTCACAGAAATGTCAGACTTGAATCACATTTCTTCCTAGACTCAACATAACCCATGGCTCTGTTACTGTGGGATTATTGATCTAGTGGAGGAGAACTTCCCCTGCCATGGAAAAGGCTTATTAAAGGAAATCTGAATTGCCTCACTAGGGAAAGCAGCTTAGTGGCTGCGAAGTCACTTTTGTGTAATTCAAGTGATTAGGCCCTTTCAGATTAAACACTGAGGATCCATTATGCTGCTACAGTTATTGGCATCGCCACAGAATGAAACTGTAAATGTATTAGCATGGCTTCATAATGGCAGTAAACAGCCCAAAGGAATGTTCATTATATATAGTAGACAAATTCAGTGCCAAGCTGAGTTACACACACACCTCTGTGCAATAGCACAAACTGTACCATTTTCATTACGTTTTATTGGACAACAGTAATTGGATAGAAGCAGTTCGGATTGTGTGGGTTGCCAAAATACTGGTCACTACAGGACATGACGTGCTTAAAAACAAGTTTTGGTGGCCTACTTCGCCCAATAAAATTATTGAAGAATTTGCTGCTAACTCATAGATATGTAATTAGCCTTATCTAATGACCTAATTATCTCGCAAGTCAGTAGTTTGACTCTAATCAGAAATCTACACTTGGATTTGAAATGTTTCTGATAAGTATGCCTCGGCTGCTCTCTCTACAGACTAATCTACAGTACTTTTAATCACACATAAATATTAATGCCACATCTCCTTTAGTGGCATCTGATTAAGTGCTGAGTACAGTATTTAATCAAATTTCAATTGCAACCCATCGCGAAACTTATTTAACACTAATGAATTATTTTGGAGACAAAGCAAACTGTTTAAAAGACAGTTATGCTGAAGTGAATCTACTGATGTGAGGTTGGAAATAGTATCCCTTTGGAATTATGTGATCTAAAGTCACAATAATAAATAAAGATGGTTTCAAAACAGCATTGTAACATTTGCATTGTCAGTTGATTGAGTGATTTAAGCAAGTATAGCTAGAGTGAGGAATTTATGCACACATGCATAGTCAATTCAGTTCGTTTGACCTGCTTTACCATTTAAAAACAAATGTTTAAAAAAATAAAAAACAAAACTCTATACGCAATGAGACTTCAGAGGAGCTCAGAGAAAAAAAAAAAAACTTTTGGAAGATATGGAAAGGTAGATTTCTACATAACCTCCATTAGTGCACATTTAGCTATATTTTTTATAATTGGAAGAAATTTAGCATATTTGATTAAAAGTGACAGCTAATGGTTTGCTAATTTAAATCAAGCATAAGAAAAACATGGAGTAAACCCCCCCCCCCCCCCCCCCCCGTCTTTCTCAAGTTTGCGAAAAAACAAACAAACCCCTACCAACCTAATTGTGCAGTAGCACTACTAGAACCTAACATTAAACAGCATAAGATCACTAAACTGTAAAACGTTATGGTGGGAGTTTTAATGATGTCGAGCTGCTTTGTTAATTAAGACCCAGCGTAGAGCCAAATACAGAGCAGCTCCATCATATCCAATAGTTCTGACCTGGGTCCTAAATGAAATTCATTGAGCATGATAAGAAGCAGGGGTAGGGGTAGCTCCAGGGGTATATCCTGATCTCAGGTTACTGTCTGTGTGGAGTTTATCTGATCTGATCACCTCCCTTTGATAAATGTGCTCTGGATGAAAGAGACCTATGCCTATATTCATTTTATATCGAATGTACTGAACATTAGATCCATCCATCCGTACATCTTCTATACCATTTTTATCCTTTTCAGGGTCACGGGGAACTTGTAGCCTATCCCAGGGAGCATCGGGCTCAAGGCGGGGTACACCCTGGACAGGGTGCCAATCTGTACATTTAGATATGCAATCTAATTCAATCAAAATAAAATTGAATAAAATCTAATTGCATCTGATGTCATGCAAGATGACCGAACCAAACTGCATACAGAGGAATTAAATCATGCTTTACATTGTGTAAATAAAGGTTTTTGGAAATGTCTGCGCATAGCATTATGATGCTTTCAGGAACCTCACCGAAGATCTGTTAGCTTTCAGATGGGCATTTGGAATTCTGCCTTTGAGGATTTATGACTGAACTTAAATTATATAGAGTGCTGCCAAGTCTTGTGTCCCAGCAGGGGCTGTTTATCACTTAGACTCAGTAGATTAAAATTGATCAAGGCAAGTACTGGCTTTTACAGGACACATGTCCTTCACCATTTCTGGCAGATTCCTGGGCATGTGGAAACTGGAAATGGGAGACCCTTTTAAGTACTTTTTTTTTGTTGTTGTTGTTGCAGCAACTCGGTGTATAAAATTGTGCAGATACAGGTCAAAAGCTTCAGTTAATGTTCACATCATGGTGGTAGTACCAGATGGGTTGGTTTGAGTATTCCACAAACTGCAGATTTTCATCCACGGCAGTCTTTTAAAGTTTATATAGAATGGTGCTAAAAGCAAACAAACAATAATAAACATCCAATCAGTGGCTCTTTACGTGCCTCAAGATTTGACGTGAGTGTTCTGTGATGCTTTTCTGTTCATCACGGTTGTAAAGAGTGCTTATTTGAGTTACGGTAACTTTCCGACCCGCTTGAACCAGTTTGACCATTCTCCTCTGACCTCCCTCATCAACAGACCATTTATACTCAGACAATACTCAAATACTCGATACTATTTATACTCATACTCATAAGAAACAGGTGTAAATATTAACGAAAGCTCTTAATCTGTATCTGCATGGTTTTAAGCATCGCTCTGGTGACACATGGCCAACGGGATAATTTGCATGAATGATGTACCTCTGCAAACACGAGCACTTTGTAGTTAGACTCTGACTAGAAGTCTTTGAGTTTATAAAGCCATCATTTCTTGAAGACATTTGCTAAGGGTGAAATACAATATCGGAAAAGTGTAATACTGGTTCAAACTGCTTAAAACAGTGTACTGTTATTTAAAACGGTATTGGTAATTTTCCCCAGATCTAATTTGCTTTCTTTGTGGAAGGTGTGACACATATGAATTCTAGGCATCAGTGAGGGTCTTATCACACCTGTGTTAAATGACTTCTGTCTGTATTTTATTTACTTATTTATTTATTTTGCTTTGTTGCTTAGAGCAGCGGCCCCCGACCTTTTTTGCGCCACGGACCGGTTTAATATCAGACAATATTTTCACGGACCGGCCTTTAAGGTGTGGCAGATAAATACAACAAAACAAAATGATACGACCGGCATAAAAACTGGGGTATTTTTTAAATTCGATAATAAACGTGAATCCAATGTGAAATCGCAATTTTAAAAACAGCGTCACGCCAACAACATAACATGAGTAACATCCTCTCAGCCCCCTAACGCTCTCTGGTCACTATGGTAATGTTTCAACATGCATCATTAGAGAGCTGGTTGCCACATATTATGCAGAGCGGGATTGGTGCGTGGAAATCACCTGTCCCGATAAAACCATGTTTCAAGTAGGACTCCTGGTATTGTCTTTTAAATGCAGCTTTCTTTTTCTTGGAAGTCGTAGGCTGTTCTTCTGTCTCCTCACTGGGCCTTTTCCCCTTCGCAAAGAAACTTTCCAGAGACTTTTGTTTTTTACTCATTTTGCTAGCTTGTGGGTTTATTTTTAGCAGTAACGTATCACGTGACCGAGACAAGTGTCTTGACGTGTCAAGTGTGAGTCATAGACGTGATGTAACGAAGAGAATCCTGTCATTTTTCAAAATAAAACCTCGTTCAGACTCGGATAATAAATAAAACGGAAATAATGTAAGTTATTTATTCTTTCTGTGCGGCCCGGTGCCAAATGACCCACGGACCATTACCGGTCTGCGGCCCAGGGGTTGGGGACCCCTGGCTTAGAGGTCTAATTCGATTATAGGACTCATACACAAGTCCAGGTATACTCTAAATCTGTCAGTGCTTCATAACAGGTTTTTTACATTTTTATTTTACGTTTTTCACTAACCTGAAGAGCTTTGATTTGTGATTTTATTTAAAATGATTGACATTAAATAAAAAAAAAAAGACGTAAAAATAATGTAATAAATAAGAGAAGCTGGTGAGGATGACCGCTTGTAGCTGCTGAAACATAACAGAACATTAAATGTAAATATAAATTGATTAAAATTTTTTATAGCATGTCTTTCTTAATATTGAAATTATGAAATGAAAGCAAGTTTGCTGTGGTAAAAGAGAAATAAAACGCTTCAGCACAGTGTGTTATAGGAAAGTAATCAGTTTTGGTCTGCACCGCATGACCTTATAGTTGATTATTTTCCTGTAACACCAGGCCCTATTGTGTTTTATTTCTGACCCAAATATGTAAGGTTTTAGCTGGCTATCTTCTACTTATAACAAAGAAAAGTTGTCATGATTCTTCTCAATTCAGCTCAGTGTAATTTTATAAATCTGCCTTTTCCCTTTAGATCTCAAAAGTGTTTACTTTAGCACATCTTGATTTCTTACTCTCATTTAACGTTCCATTATATAATTATAATATATAACGTTCCCATTATATATTGTTAGGAATTTTGTATTTCTTCATCTGGCAAGAAATTTACTTTCTGAGAAGTTTACTTATGGTAACTTTCAACATTATAGTAAAGTAGCCAGATGGTCTCTTCTTTGAGCAGCATCTATAATTTAGTGGATGAGCGCAGCTTGTAGCGGGTCCGAGTCACCACAGGCTTTGTTCTTATTGATAGTTTCACTCAGGCAGAGGCACAAAAATAGGATGTTGTTGTACAATAAGCTGTGTGTTGTATGACCACTTACAAATGCAGCCCTATTCCTACAGTGTTTTATAACACGCACCGAAATACTTTGTTTGTCCATGAAAGGAGGTGATGTGAGCCAATGAACATAAAAAATAAAATAAAAAATGCTGTAAAAGAGCTTGATTTGTGAGAGAAGCTCACCATGGATATTACCACAAGCTTGATCTAAGCATCTCTTACCAAACAAATCAAGCCTATTCAAAGTGTCATTATTATTATTATTATAATCTCAGTTATGCAATTTCCTGTTAATTTTACACCATACAGAGGCTCTGTGCAGGTTGGATAAATGCCGATGATTATAACTGCTGTGAGCGAAATGACTGCCGAAGCTGCCTGACAGCAGACAGCAAGATCTCCCGGCCTTAGACAGCTTGTTAACTTGACGCTGTGTTGATTTTTCCCAGGTGTGTCAGTGTAGCTGGTCGAGGAAGCCTCCATAGAAGATGAGGAAGAGCAGGAGTGTGCTGAGTGTGTCGCCTTGTGAGGTGAGTAACGCATGCTTTATCAAAAGAACAAAGTAATCCCAAAGATATGGGGAAGAAAGAAATGTCGTGACTAGGAGAAGTTGTCCCGAGAAGACAAGGCAGATAAAGACGATCCATACTGAGAAAGAGTGACATGATCCTCATACACTTCCTTTATCTCTCTTTATCACGCTTCTAATCCAAGTCTGCAGTTAGGTATCAGTGTTGGAGTCAGTGCTGGTGCTGAAATAATATGCGGTTAGAAATCTGGTAACACTTAAAAATAATAATAATAATAATAATGATAATAATAATAAATGGGAGTAGTATTAAATCCTGCACCGCTGTCTGACTAGATTGATGTAACAACAATATATCATGCTGAAATTCATGTTTTGGGCTGTAAATACATTGGAAACTATGGAATACCATTCCAGGCCAGTGTTCAATAGATAAGATAAGATAATACTTTATTAATCCCCGGATGGAGAAATTAGGGTGTCACTGTTTATAAAAAAAAAAAAAAAAAAGAAGAGATAAAAGAGATAGTAAGGAGAACAATACTGGGATATATAAAGAGTATATACAAGATGTATAAATGCCTCATTAAAATAGACATATGTGCAAACTTATATAATATTATATATATATATATATATTATACATGCATGCATGCATATGAGCAGTATATACAGCAAACAACAATGTATAGGCCTATATAAATAGGAGACTATAGATTAATTACTGGTATAACATCAACAAAAAGTATTTTTTGTATGGAGGATACCAGAGGAGACAGAAGATTAATTGGAGATACTGCTTATCTTGAGGAGAAAATATTTTATGGATACAATTATGAACAACTCTTTCAGTGCAGCAAATGAATGCTTGGTCTCTATTCTGGTTGCAGCCATATTCCGAATACAATGTTTATATGTGTACGGGCATCGGAATATTCCTGTGTACACGGTTGTTGTAAGTATGACGGTCTACACATGCGCTTTTACTTTTCCTGCTCCGGATATTCAAGATACTTCCATTACTACCCACAATTCCTTGCGGACTGAGAGTATATCTCCTTTCAGTGGATTTTCTGAATAAGGTGTTTTACATGCAACCAATTTCCGATTGGAACAGGCATATTCCAGGGGTGGGATCAGAAATTTGGGTTATCAGAAATATTGTCTTGATCTGAATCGGACTGTGGCGTGTATATATATGACGCAATGCTAATTAGAATATTGGCAAATTATTAATTTTGGAATATTACACATGTAAACGCAGTCAGTGGTCTGGACTCTATTGAAAACTGTCTCAGACACGTCTACTCAAGAAAGATCTGGCAACCTTGGTGACATGAAGTACACGCAAGTAATTTTAATAATGTGAATCAGAAAATAATTGTCAGCTCAGAATATGGCCCAAAGATTGTAAAATCAGTGTGTGTGTGCATGCGTGGTAGTGAGCTTCCCCACATGAACAAAAACCTTCTATTATGTACTTGACCTTTATCTGATGTCGCAGTGGCTTGTACTTCCTAACCCTGTTCTCTGTTCCGTAATCTCACCCATGACAGGATAAAAGGTAAGGATAAAAGATCCCTCGGTACACTTTACATTATGATTTTCCATCCTCCAAGATTATTCTGCTTACACTTAACTGAAAGATTTGCCGTTTAGGACCTGTCAGTGGTAGGTTGCCATAGTAACGCACTATCCCTCCCTACAGTTTTTGGCTCAAGAGCTCATACACACTTTTAGCACCTCAAGAAAAAACACTGCTGCATGGTGCCCTGATTCTGTAGCAGCAGTTGTTTTCTTTTCTTAGTATTAAGTGCTTCTTAATACTGAGAACCTGTTGTGGTTCTAGACCATATAATAGGGTGGTTTCTGTGACTAATGTTACGGGTAATTTTTGATTGCTCGCTATTGATAACGAGTCAAAAGATGCTGATTAGTTTTCTATAACAGCTCTGATTCTTATCTATATTGGCGCTTTGGCAATATTGTATGTAAACAATCATGCCAATAAAGTACTTTGAATTGTATAGAAGTTCTGGCTTCAAGGTTTACTTTTAATGCGCTCGTTCTAATACGCTTTCATTTCCATTTTCACTCACACAGGGACTTGCACATACAAAATGTGTAATTGTTGATGTTGCGATTTCTACAATGTGAACCCGCTTTAGAATATCATCAGACTGAAACACTGGTAGAGAGGAGTTAGTAGTAAAAATTCAGTCAGCATGGGCATGTTCCCAACCAAATTAGCGATATTATACCACTAAATTACGCTTGCGCCAGCATGAAAGTGTAGCATTTAATGTAAAAGTAGTCAACTGACAGAACTTGCACCCAGTCGGTGTTTTCCAGTCGTTCCCACAGAATGAATGTTGTGGTTGGATCATCAACACTCTTCAGTTCCTCATTGAATAATCTATACTGCCTACTTGTCTGATTCACTCCTTTAAATCACGTCCTACATTCCAACAGCTATGTGCCTGTTTTATTAAAGCCCTCCATCATTTGGAGCACCTTTCCACACCGCACAGCTGTGACCACATTCTCAATGCAGACGATAGTGTCTGTCATCCACCGTTCAAAACAGAATCCACCAGATACTGATTTGTCCTGTATCTAGGTGTGCGTAGGTGTGAGTAAATAAATAAAAAAAAATGCATGGGATGAACAGTTTCCTTTTCCCGATGTTTAGATCTAGCTGTGTAATTTTGTGTGATTGTTTGTAGAGAAGCTGCTTCAGCCTCTGCTCTGTTATCAGAGCTGCTTTCTTTTCTCGTCCCTGTCTCTTCCTCTCCTCTCTTGGCCGAAGGCACATGTCGCGTATTGATATTTAACAAAGTCCTTTTAGGCAGCCTGAATAGCTGCGTGACCCGTACTGAGGTCAAAGCCAAAGTGTGTGGATTTGGTGTGGATTGGGTTTGTGTGTGCGCTGCACAAATGATGCATTAGGCCTGTACAAACGAGCGAGTGTCTCTAACACTAACAGTGAAACACCAAGCGCGGCAGTAGTTTAATGTGCTCTAATGTGCTGTGATTGTACTTTTAATGTCAATTGAGCAGCAGATACACAAGCTCATGTATTATTCATGTACGTTTTTGTGCTCTCAAAAGCCTTTTACTGGTAAACATATACATACCGTTCAGGCGCGTGTAACACACTGTGGTCTAAACCGTGTGGAACACCACTACTTCATGTATTGAATGAATGAATGCATGAATGTTGTGGTTTGATCTACCTTCAGTTTCCCCATTGAATATTGAGCTCAGTTTGGTGTTTGCTTCTTATTGATGAGCACCAAAAGAGTCAAGCTGCGAACTGATCAAAGTTGTTGCATTGATTGGATGTGACTAATATGGTTTTAGCTTCAAGGAGAAAAGTCTGCGCTTCATGAGCGACATTAGTTTGATGACTAAAAAAAGGTTGGGGTTTTAGGTCAGTGCGTCTTCTGGCATTGAGCTGAGCTGACTGCAGACTTCTCCAGAGACCGGCATCCTTTAAAAGGTCACCTCTGTGCTCACAGGCAGAGGGAGACCTGGTCATGTCTAATGGATTACTCAGACATTTCTCTCTCTGCCTGCCGCTCCCACTCTGGGGGTTCATCTGGAGATACAGCGCTGTAATTGTGACACAGCCTGATGAGAACGGGTGTACCTCATGTTGTGAACAGAAGGCGATGCCTTGAAAAATCTAACCTCATGCAGTGTGAGTTCACAACCATGATTTCAAAGCTTCTACTAGTGTAGGCTTATTACGGCGTTACTGTATTGTAAAGTACATTACTGTGACGTATCTAACTGTGATAATCCTCCCTGCAAGGTTTGTCACAGATCAAACAGTTACTAAATGTGTGGGGGAAAAAAGTCATGAATAGGGCTGGGTGATAAAAAGGTATCGGTATTTATTGACGGTACACCTTTATCGGTAACGAAAGAAAAAATGTCCGGTATAACGCTCGATAAAATGTAAACAGACAAGTCACAAGTGTGCTTGCATGAATAACCCTGAAGCGCGTGCTGTCCCTGGATCATAAACAGCCTGTCATTTACCTTGATAAAGGAGTGTGCTACGAGTGACAAGGAAACAGCCAATAACAGGTTACGTATCTGTGGGGTTCGGTCGCACCATCACCACGTGAAACCAGAACACTAACACAAGCGAAAATGAGTTCAGTGCCTGCTGAAGAGATTGTGAATAAAAAAGGGCATGTCCGCTCACCAGTGTGGCAGTGGTTTTTTCGGTTTATTTTCGTCTGACCAGCATCAGAACACCGCTGTGTGTAAGCTTTGCAAAAAAAAAACCTGTCCTGGCCGAGTACTGAGAAAGAAGCTGCGAGAGACTTGTAGTGCGCATGCGCAGTGCTCCACACATGTACAGTACGTACGACTCTGAACAGCGGGCGAGGAAGAAACTTTTACCACTTTTTGTGTTCTCTGTTAAATTGTCGGCTCTGGGGAGGACAGCGAGTGTCTTCAGAGCAGGAGCTCGACTCGTCAGACGCAGACTTCAGCACAGTGTTATGTGGAACTAAGTGGTAAAGTGGAAGTTTTATACGGGGCTAGGCTAACTATGCTAACAGGCTGAGCACAAACCGGAGCACCAGGAGTCCCATTCTGCGCTATAATCTGATGTTGATTGTTCTACGTTTACACTTTTATATCGCACACATTTTGTAACATTTATTAAGTTCAAGAGTTTCTTTAACACTTGTTTATTTAATCTTCATATAAGATGGAAGAGAAGATATTTGTTTCAATTCGATTATGTTTTTGACTGTTAAAGCTAAAATGATTTGTTGTTTGCCTTAATAAACTGGATAAATTAAAAATACAGTGGTTAAATTCAAATTTTTTTTTCTACTCGTCTTTGTTTAAAAAAGATTCATATTTATGAATAATTATCGATACTGAATGATATGAAATCATCAATATGAAAATTTTTTTAGCTGCACCACCCAGCCCTAATCATGAATATATATTTGATATACTATTGTTATTTGTTCATTTGATGTGCTAAATGTTTTTGTGAATGAAGGCTTTACAAGGTGCTCATTATTGAATTTTGTTGTGTTCTTGTTGCCACTGAAGGTAGTCAAGAGTGGACAAATCATAAATTCATTAGTTAGCCCACTGGACAAGTAAAAGCTCCCTTGTATCATTTGGTTTCCTAGAAACCTAATTCACTAGGCTAGCAAGCATCATGCAACAACATATGGTCCTCTAGTTAGCTGAAGTGCATTAATACAAACTAAAGGAAATGAGCAAGGACATCATCACATGACCTTTGTGTCCTTGCCCAAAAAAAAAACAAAAAAAAATCTATCATCGCATTTGAAAGATATTATTCAAGGCTGACTAGCATCTTTATATTCTTTTTAGACTTTTTCCCAATTTCTCACCTGCCAATTCCCACCCACCAGCCAGATACCAGCCGAGAAGGGTGAAGGCTAATATGTGCTTCCTCCAAGACATGTGAAGCCAGCCAACCACATCTTTTTGAACTGCTGCTCAGTTTATGTCACAGGGCAATGTATAACACACTAAAGAAAAGCTATCCGCCCTCTTCTGCATACGTGAGCTCACAAACATCTACGATTGACCGGTGTCACTGTAATTCATGGGGGAGAGAGTGTATACCTGCACTCACACCAAGATAACATGGCCATTATTGCTTCCGTGGCACCTGACCACACACGGCTGCTCATTCGTCAGGATTCTAACCTGCAATCTCCTGACAATAGAGAATGCGTTTCTGTTGCACCAATTGAGAGCCCAATCCTATTGAAATGTTTATTTACAAGGTGACTGACTGCATGCTGCACTGGCAGGAGCACTGTATAGTAGCTTTATGATGGACTTTATGTTGGTTTCATCTCTGTTTCCACATACTTGTGTTTCCGGTTCTGAAAAGATCATCTATCATCCGAAGACATCAATTAATCTGCCTATTAAACATTGCTTTAGTTGTGCTGGTGTGTGTAGTGTAGCAGGTGGTGGAATTGCATGAACAACCTCCAGCAACAATTAAACAACTCCCTAAAAAAAAAAAAAAACAATAAAAAATACAAGCATTAATCTCACTGTCATGAATTCAACAGACCAGAGACATGATTTATTATTTTGCTGATCGTGTACTATTCAAGTATATAAACAGAATGATTCCTGCTAGAAAATAGCTTTATAAGTAAAATCGAAATAATAAAAATATCACTGACTGAGATTTCACACATACCAAAAATCCCAACAAAAGAAACGAAAATATGTCTATCCTTTCTTTTTACCAGTTCTTTTCAGTTCAAACCAATTCAGTTTTATTTCTATAGTGTGAAGGTATTGCAGTTGGGGCATGGGTAAGATAGAAAATTAAAGACTTAAAGGCAAAAAGTAATTAAACATAACTGCGTCTGCCCTGTTGTTAAAGTAAATGTGCATTTCAGTAATATAGCTAAGTAGGAGGGTTTCAGTTTCCAGCATTTATATTAAAACATGGATTCCATGTCTGCAAAACTAACATTTTAAATGAAATATTGATAACTTATCGATATCGAATCGAAATCGAATCAAATCAAAACCATATAAATAAGAATGGCATCGCCAAATTGGTCGCAATACCCAGCCCTACTGGCAGTATTTACACATTTTGCATAGGAGCTCCGCACTTTAACAACAGAACAAAGCAAAAAAGCAAAAAATATACCAAAAGCGCAGTCTTCTTTTTACCCTAATCAAAACCGCAGGAGCCAATCAACATATAGTATGAATATGGAATGATTGACAGTTGCATGGTAAATAGTTAATAGTTCACATTAATATGAAATAAAAAGCATTAATATATGTCCAACTTAACTGTCATTAACTATATCATCAGTTAACTATATTTATTATTTATTTATTATGTCACGGAAAAAGTTTGGCCGGAAATCTGCAAAACCTTTTGGCCGAAAGAGGGAAAAAAAGGCTTAAAATTTACAACATAGGCAATCGAATACTTTAGAAATAATATAATAGTCATTATAATTGTACAGTGATTTAAAATGCTGTTTGTTTGCTTTGCTGTCCTGCGACAGTCAGTAAGGATTATATGAAAATTGTACTGTTATGTTTCTTAATGTTCACTGGGTTTACCACAGACTGCTGCTGTATTGTAAGACTTATTTTCATGTTGTTGAATTTTATGATGTTTTAAATTATTCATTAAATCAAGTTATTAATGGAGAAGTGGGAACTGGGAAGATGGGGTTCATGGGGGGGGGGCCAGAGACCAGAGACCATTCATTTTCAATGAGAGCTGGTGACTTCCTGCAATATGAGCGACGCCGACCATTGCGACTAGATGTTGTGTTCAGCGACTTTTGAAAGTTGAGAAAAGTTTAACTTTACGCAAATGTGAAGTGACTTGTTGCACCGACTACAAATGGGAGTGTAGACAGTACGTGATCTGTAGCCTCCCGTGCTCGCTAGCAGAAGGAGCAAGGATCTGAGGCTGTGGAAACGAGCAGTGCCAAGCTGGACGCTTCACAGAGGAAACATGGAGGCCGTGGCCGAGATGGCCATAAGCTAAGCTTAGCTTATTGGCACTTGTACTTTCTCTGCAGACAGATGGCTGCAAAGGCAAAGAGCACACACTGCTTCTGCTTCATCTCATATGATATGATGTATATACTGTACACGGGTGAATTTTATATACAGATGTTATCCCTCCAGAATGTTTCATTTCAGTGGCAAGAAAACTGATTTGTTGTGAAAAGCGGAATGCTGGTGGTGCCACCGATGTTACCAAGGCAACCGGTAGTAGGAACGCCTACTGGCTACTTCATAGTACAATGACTGGCGACTTGCAGCGATGCAATCGCTGTATGTGTGAACGTACCTTAAGAGTCCTGGGATAAACCTAGGCCAGTCTTTATGATTACAGCAGCGGTTTATAGAATGGTACAAATCTGGTAATAATCCTACCATATGGTGTTATATATTATACTTATATTTGGTGTCAGAATATTGAATATTCTGAGCACCACACACATGCTCGAATACAGTCACTTATTAACTGTGTCATCACTCAGTTTACTCATGTGGGTTATACTTGGAGTGAACTGTACAAACTGTGAACTATTGAAGCTCTTTTGAGCTGAGCTCATGCGCATGAGTCATTTAATCATGTCTTTTGGTTAAGGATAAATGTAATCTCTATTGAACCTTTTTTTAAATTTTTTTTTTTTTTTTACATTTTTTATATACAGTTCTTCCACTCCTTTTGGGGATCCTAATGCAAGGTGACTGCATGTGATCTGGTTTAGCAGTATATTACATTTACACGATAAAGCATAGAAACTGAGGTCTAATCTTGGTCTGTGAATTATATTATAGTCCATAATATATCTTGTATTATAAGGATATTTTGTTGACCATGTGTTGGAGTTATGATGTTGCTCTTGACTCCAGCGATGATGTGCAAAGTGAGAATGTGTAGGTGGGTGTATTCATGACTGGAGCATCTCTCCAGCTCTGGCTGTGCTGCAGGAGTGTGTATTGTATACCAGGCGTTTTTATGTACACAAACATTCATGTCTCTTAGCACCTTTTTTTAAAAAATTGTTATTAATACATTGTTCTATGCAAGCTGCCACGGGTTTCTTTGTCTTCTGCGTGAGCTAAAGTTCACATTGCCTATTGGTTCTCCTGTACTTTTTCACAGCAAATGCGAGTGTTGCAAACAGATTAGCATCGCGTGCATTCTTGTGTTTGTCCGAGAGACGGAAACCAGGACCTGCGACCTTTAGATTTGCAGAGTGTGAAAGGCTGAGCAAAGTCGTGATAAGCACTGTAATGCTAATCGTCGCTTCGTGAACGAACGGTACGAGCTCTTAAATAACAGGTGTGTGCGTGTATGTTTTGGAATATTTTCTATTCTTAAGAAAATATCGCAGTATTTGCGACACCGTATCGTGTTTTGAATGTGAAGAATCTTCAATGTGGAAACGTCAAAATACTGCAATAAATAGCTCCTCAGGCGTCGTCAAATCCAGATATGAAAATGAGAGCAGCTCTGAGTGGACATACCTTTTAAGACCATTGATAAGAATATGGATATTTGTTGGAGTCCAGTGTAAGGACGTCTTAAGGTAGAAAGATTGAAGTCATTGATATTAACAGATCAATATTTATTCTCACAGATTTTATTAGTCAGCTAGCCATCATGAGCTAACCTGGCAAGATTTCCGAGAGGACGTTTAAGTCATGTACATAAATGTTCTTCTTTACTTCTAAAGATAGCTAGCGTGAGCTAACCTGCAAGGAATGAAATTTCATATTTATCAATCAAAACCTTCGACTTAACTCACGACAAATACGAGTTAATATTCTTTACATGCCATTGAATGTACAGTATGTTTCCTTTGTTCTGACACTGTTTCACTCCCACTGTCTGATTGGCTGCCACTGTTGCCAGTCACTGTGCACTTCTTTTAAGCCTAAAGGGGCATGATGATCTAGTTGTTTTCATTTCAGTGCAAGCTATGTACGGTATATAACTGTGTATGTGACAAATAAAAATCTTGAATGATGATTTAGGTTTCTGAGCATAGTGTGCATGCATGATATTAAAAAATTATTCAATATTAGATAGAAAGTGCCTTGATGGTCCTCTAAAGTAAATGACAAATTAGAAGATTTGAAGAAAATGAAGATGTTGGATTTAACTCTCTCTCTCTCTCTCTCTCTCTCTCTCTCTCTCTCTCTCTCTCTCTCTCTCTCTCTCTCTCTCTGTATGTGTATGTGTGTGTGTATGTGTTATATATATATATATATATATATATATATATATATATATATATATATATATATATATATATATATATATATATATATATATATATAAATAATGTGTGTATCAGTGAGAAATCACTATGACTGCATGTTTTTATTAATTTTTTTCAAAAAAATTCTCCTCAGAATGTATGGACCAGAATTAAGATTAGGTATTATTCTTCACTACTGGAACTAGTCAAATATTTTAACTATAGATGTACTTCAGTTTTGGAACCAGCCTTTCTAGTGCTTTATATTTCTTCGCGGTCCTTCAAGTGAAATTTGAAGACTTGTGTCTCCCTCTAGTGATGATACTTGCTGGTGCAGTTGTAAAATTTCCCATGAGTATGTACTTACTCCGTGGTGTTCAAAAGTCTGAGGTCACTAGTGAAAATGCTTACATTGTGCATTCTTTTCTAATTTAATGCAACAGATTTTTGTTACAGATTATATTATTGATCACAGCTTGAGTAAAAAGTAGAATCTCTGAAATACGTACTATAATGAGTAACGAGTAAATAATAAGCTTCAGAGTTTCTTAGTATTTTGTTTGTCCCCTTTTTGTTGACCGTGTGCTCTCGAGTTGGCACGGGCTCCACAAGCTTGTGCGCAAACGTATGGTCCATTTTTACGGAGTTTTAATTGTTTCATAATTCCCGATAAATAGATTACGCTCCACAAATAAATGTAGTGAGATTTACAAAGATTAAACAGATTTACAAATACATAGAATGAGATCCACAAATATGTTGGTAGATTCACAAAAATAAATTAAATTGACAAATAAATAAAATGAGATTTGCAAGTAAATTATTATTATTATTATTTTTAAAAAAATGTTTTTATGGCACAAACACAACTCTTTGTGGATCCCTGCACACATTTGTGGGTTTTGAAACATTTCTAGCATCAAGCGTGCACACAAATCCACACAAATAATTGGACTCCGCCCACCGTCTACTGACCAACCGTAGCACGTTCTTGCTCCAACCAATCATGCTTTGTTTTACAGTCAGGACGGGAACAGAGCCTGCGTCCGAAATCGCATATGTCCGTATGTACTGAATTCAGTAGTACGCATGTCTATTATGAGTACAATCCCGGACCTACTACATCCGCCTTGTTAGCATTGTCATGTGACCATCAACAACATCATAAACAAAAAATCTTAAACAAGTTAACAATTTATTCACGTATTGTTAAACAAGTCCTGCTTAACCAAGGTTTAGTACTTAAAAAGAGCTGATGCTGTCTTCCGCGGGTTTTTTCCCCTGAGATTGTCCGCACCAATTGCATTGTGGGATTGTTTGACTCGTGTAACAGTACACCATCCAGGTATTTCTCGCCTACTGTTTCTCACATACTTAGAATACTGACATACCCCTCTGGCGTACTGCTTTTCAACTACTATATAGAAGGTAAGTATGTGGTTTTGGACGCAACCATTGTCATATTGCACCGAACTCGCATATTACGAAGTCTCTCCAACATGGCCGATCAAGAGGAATGAGGACAGGAGAGTGGTTCTTACCATCTAACAGCATCACTGTAACAAAAACTAAAAGAAAACAAGCAACATCATGGGTCATAAATTGTTTATTTTAAGGCAGTATACGTGTTTTCACCAGTGTTTCCTGCTTTACTACCGAATCCACAGCGAATCCAGAGTAGTGATTTTACAGTTAATTGAGTGTGGTGAGATTAAAAGACTGTGTATCTTTTTGGCAAGAAAATGTTGTCCTCACAGGCAGCCTGCCAAAACACAGTGCGACCAGTGTCATCCAATTCACGGGCTAATGATTACATGCGCTCAATGAACTGTGCTAAAAGACTCAGGAAGTTTAGGAGTTACTGGTTTGAATCACTCTAATGAATCCTTACTGAATCAGTGAATCAATCATTACTGATCCATCAGACCACTCATCTAGAATAACGGTGCATTTCTGACCCATACTGTGGTTCAGGTGGTAGAGCGGGTTGTCCACTAATCGTAGGGTTGGCGGTTCGATTCCCGGCCCGCATGACTCCACATACCAAAGTGTCCTTGGGCAAGACACTGAACCCCAAGTTGCTCCCGATGGCAACCTAGTGCCTTGTATGGCAGCTCTGCTACCGTTGGTGTGTGTGTGTGTGTGTGTGAATGAGACACAGTGTAAAGCGCTTTGGATAAAAGTGTTATATAAGTGCAGGCCATTTACCATTTAGATGGTTAGAACCACTTTTCTGTCGTCACTCTATTGGTTGGAGCGAGAACGTAGTATGATTGGTCAGTGCAATATGGCAGTTATCTGATGGGCTTGAGTGGACGGTGGGCGGAGTCCACCTACAGTATTTGTGGATTTATGTGCACTCTTGACGCTAGAAAACCCACAAATGCGTGCAGAGATCCACAAATACACAGGATGCGATCCACAAATGAATGCAGGACAGAGTCGTGTTTTGTGACATAAAAACGTCTTTGTAAAAAAATTATTTAAAAAAATTGCAAATCTCATTTTATTTATTTGTCAATTTAATTTATGTTTTGCGAAACTGCTAACATATATCTGTGGATCTCATTCAATGCATTTGTGAATTTGTTTAATTTTTGTAAATCTCACTACATTTATTTGTGGATCATAAGCTATTTATGGAATTATGAAACCCCATACATTTTAGATCGAATCCATCGGTGTGTAAGAGATTAGTTATGAGAAAAATCACAAAATCTTTTATACTAAGCAGTTACATATACATGGCCAAATCACAAATGTGCTTACATATAAATAGAAACACAGAAATAGTGCAGAATCTTAAATATTAAATATTTAAGATATCGAACATTTACGAGCCAATATGGATTAAAAATCTCAAGATTCTAAAACCTTCTGTTTGTTTCCAATTTTAAATGGAAAAAAAAAAAAAAAAAACAACTACTCCCGGTTTTTCAATGTGGTGTCAGAACCCACTGTGCTCCACAAAATAGACATGATTAGATACCTGCCTGGACCCAGAACATGCACTACAGCTGAAATCAAATTTCTCAAAGTTTAGCTTAACACTTATTCCAGACAGGCTGTCATGTAGCATACAGAAACCTATGCAAGTGATGGATATTACACCAGGCTTGGATATTAATTCAGTGGATTCTGTAAAGCAGCCATGCAATATATTAAAATGCTACCAGTGTGTGTTAAGGCAGTTTCTTGTAGGAATGAATGAACTTCAAATCTTTTCATCTATCTAATATACTGAGAATATTCAACAGCTGTATGAAACCCTTTTTTGATACAATGCTGTGCATAAAAAGTATTTGCCCCTATCCTGATTTCTTCTGTTTTTGTGTATATCTCGTTCTAAATTGTTTCAGAAATTAAACAAAATCTAAAGTAAAACAAAGACAACCTGGGTAAACACAAAATACAGTTTTAAATGATAATGTTATTTATTCAAGCAAAATTAATGTTATTTATTGAAGAATGTGTGAAAATGTATTTGCCCCCATAATTACTAATTCCCCAAATCTATGAAACTGCATTCATAATAGGGTTCAGCTGGACTAGACACAACCAGGCAAACCCTGTTCAATCAAATCATCACTTAAATAGAACTTTTTCTACAGCGTGAATTTGGGTAAAAGGTCTTACCCAGTAAGACACTATGACAATGTTGAAAGAAATTCTAGAAATGATGAGGAAGAAGGTGATTGAAGTACATCAGTCTGGGAAGGGTTACCTAGCTATTTCAAGTGTGGTAGTGTGATGGTGTGGGGATGCTTTGCTGCTTCAGGGTCTGGGCAACTTGCAATAATCGAGGGAAATAAATTCTGCTCTCTAGCAGAAAATCCGAAAGGAAAATGTCCCGTCTTGAGTTGAAACTCAAGTGCAACTGGATTGTACAGCAAGACAATGATCAAAAGCACAGGAGTAAGTCCTAGTCCTAGAAGTAAGTGAAAGTCTGATCTCCAGTTATAGGAAGCGTTCGGTTGCAGTTATTGCTGCTAAAAGGTGGCACAACCAGATTTTATGTTTAAGGAAGCAGTTAGTTTTTCACATGGGTGATAAGAGTTGGGTAACTTCTTTTGCTACAATAAAATAAATAAATTACTGTATAGTGTGTTTATTCAGGTTGCCTTGGTTTTATGTTGTATTTTGTTTGAAGATCTAAAACTATTTAGTATGAGATATACAGAAACAGAAGAAATCAAATGGGGGCAAATACTTTTTCACAGCACTGTATTTGAGATATTGTATAGTTTTAAATATATAATTAAAGATAATAACTAGCAACCAAACCAAGATTAAAAGTTCCATATGGTTCTCCTGTGTCCACACGGGATTAATTCAGGTTCTCTGGTTTCCTCCCACTTTACAAAAACATAGTAGATTGGTAACTATAAGTTGCCCCTAGTTATAAATGAGTGCATATACAGTGGTGCTTGAAAGTTTGTGAACCTTTTAGAATTTTCTATATTTCTGCATAAATATGACCTAAAATATCAAATTTCAAAAAGAAGTCCAAAAAGTGACCCAAGTGGCCATTTATTTATTAAAGGAAATGATCCACTATTACATATCTATGCATGGCAAAAGTATGTGAACCTCTAGGATTAGCAGTTAATTTGAAGGTGAAATCAGGTGTGAGTAAGCACCCTATTTTATTTAAAGAACTGGGATCGATCAGAGTCTGACCTTCACAACACATTTGTGAAAGTGCAGTATGGCATGGACAAAGGAGATTTCTGAGGATCTCAGAAAAAGAGTTGTTGAAACCATCTCTAATGAGTTTGGACTTCACCAATCTACAGTCACACAAGACCATCGTTACCCTCCCCAGCAGTGACTGACAAGCAAAGATCACTACAGGAGCAAGACGTGTAATAGTCCGGGAGGTCACAAAGGAGCCAGGGTAACTTCTAAGCAAATAATGGCCTCTCACATTGGCTAATGTTAATGTTCATGAGTCCACCATCAGGAGAACACTGAACAACAATAATGTGCATGGCAGGAATGGAAGGAGAAAGTCACTGCTCTCCAAAAAGAGCATTTGCTTCCCTTCTGCAGTTTGCTAAAGATCACGTGGATGAGCCAGAAGGCTATTGGGAAAATGTTTTGTGGATGGATGAGACCAAAATAGAATTTTTGGTTTAAATGAGAAGCGTTATGTTTGGAGAAAGGAAAACACTGCATTCCAGCATAAGAACCTTATCCCATCTGTGAAATCCCATTTACTGCATTAGAGCCGGGACGGCTTGCCGTCATTGATGGAACAATGAATTCGGAATTATTCCAGCGGATTCTAAAGGAAAATGTCAGGACATCTGTCCGTGATCTGAATCTCGAGAGAAAGTAGGTCATGCAGCAAGACAATGATCCTACACACACAAGTTAAAGAAGAATAAAGTTAATGTTTTGGAATGGCCAAGTCAAAGTCCTGACCTTAATCCAATAGACATGTTGTGGAAGAACCTAAAGCACGCAGTTCATGTGATGAAACCCACCAACATCCCAGAGTTGAAGCTGTTTTGTACTGAGGAACGGGCTAAAATTCCTCCAAGCCCGTGTGCAGGACTGATCAACAGTTACCGAAAACTTTTAAAAAGCAGAGGGCCACATACTTTCACCACACACAGACATGCAATATTGGATCATTTTGTCTCGTTTGTTTTATTGTATTCGCTTTGTCTACTTTTGTCTAGTACTTGTTTAGGTCATATTTATGCAGATATATAGAAAATTCTAAAGGCTTCATAGGCTTTCAAGCACCACTGTAGTTTCCCACAACGGATTGGTGTCATCCGAAGGTTCCGCACCATATTCCTGGCATAGACTCCAGATCCGCTCTGACCTCGACCGGGATGTGAAAATTTTTCATATGTTTACTTTCCTTTCTGTGGAGAACTGCATTGTGAGCTCTACGGCTTATTTTTTCTATCGGGATGGATGAAGATTGCCTTGGTCATTTGTTGATCCTGATGCCAGAGTGTTGTGTACTCAACAAGGAGATCGCTGTGGGTGGCGAATACAATGATGCACCTGTACACACCACTTACTTGTGCATGACACACATTGAAGTATTACATGTATTGTGTATATTTAGCAGCATGAGCAGCATCAGAACTCCTTCCCTTTGCTCTACACCCTTATTTAAGGATGAACAAACTCCATTTTGTATTTGTTATTCTATATAATCCACCTGACGAGTCATTAAGGTGATAAGTCACGATACCAAGAGGATGGACTCATTCCCCCCGAGGACAAACTGTTGAGAAAACAGCTTATAAATGCTCAGTTTTGATTACTGTTTTGTCAGCACAGGTGTGTGTATGTGTGCAAGTGTTTCATCATACTCTTATTTCCCCCTAAGCAGCCTCCCTGTTGTGTTCATTTTGAAATGAGCTTTAGCTGATGGCATTCGTGGTACAGCTCATCACACCAAAGAAAGAAAAACGTAAACATGAACCACGAAAATGAAAACTGTTTGTGATCATTAAAAGAAAAAAAAAAAAAAAAGTTTTGTTTTTTTTTTGGTAACCCTTCATTATGTATTATACATTATTCCTGCTTAATTATCAATTCGTTTACGTGCTACAGATAAAAATCTGCAATTGAATCATCATTTAAAAATGGAACCTAAGTAAATTGTACCTGGTATAGTATTAACCCGGTCTGTGTTTCTGTCTCTCCTTATGTCTATAGGACAGTAAAGACCCTCCAGACTGTACTTTCAATGAGTCCTTCACGTCTACGGCTTGTACTCTCGGAGTGGACCTGCGTCGGGGGCGACGTCGTTTCTCAGGAAACCTGCAGCTGCCCCCGCTGTCTTGGCGACAGACAGAGAGGTCACGCACCCCTGATGAGGAGATAATCTGTCGGCCGACCACGTTACCCTTCATCAGGCCGCCCCGCATCGACATCACGCCTGTGGACTCAGAATGGTAAGGCTTTGTTCAAAACCTGTGTGCTCAGGTGAGAACTTCAGGCGTTTGAGTGTGTTTACATTAGCTTGGTCTTGTGAGACAGAGACCAGTGCGACAGTGTCACAGTTTATGTTCCAGCTCTATAATCAAGCTGGATTTGATGTACTATGTATAACTGGTAGTTATTTCTATATTTGACTAGGGTCTTTCATTGTACTAGAAACCAAACCTGAAATGCATCACCCTCAGGGATCTATTTTCATGCAGATGTTAGCATAATTTATTCACAGAACATCAGTGTAATGTTATTATATAATGATATATGTGGTTGGGGTGTAAGCCATTTCTTTTTTTTTTTTTTTTTGCCCATTCGCTATTTTTTACAGCCAGAAATGAACTTCTGAATGAATTGGGTTCATGCTACCATCTCTTATACTACAGTGCTGTTGAATTCTCAAATTAGAAAGGACTGATTAATTTCTCTAACAGCACAGCTGTAATTTTAGTGCATTAATTCGATTAATTCTTCTTCTTCTAATATGAAATTCGTCTACAGTAAAAACTTACAAATTACTCAGGGACTAGTGGATACTCCACATAATCATTCCAGAAGACTGACAATAAACAGATGATAAAAATATATTGTATTTAACAGTGAAAAACTTTTATATAGTGAAGTTTTCTGTAAGGAGATGTTGATTGAATGTTCATGGAAGGAGTCTCCAATGTCAGCACTTAAAATGTCTGCACCATTTCTTACAAATAGTACTGATGTCAGTCCATTGTGAAAATTCAGTAAAGAAACTCCTAGCTAAATACTGTTTAAAATCAAATCAAATGGACTCGGTTGTTTTATCTGTAACAAATAGGAACATCTCAGTTGTAGATAGAAAATGTGAATGAGAGTGTTGATGTATCAGTACACACAGCATATGACATCAAAACTAAATTACATACACAACTATCCCAGTGATTGCTAATATTGGCACCCTTGGTAAATATGAGCAAAGAAGGCTGTGAAAAATTGTCTTTATTGTTTAACTTTTTGATTTTTTTGTTTAAAAAATTCACAAAAATACTCTGCTGTCATGGATATAAAACAATTGCAAACAAAGCACAGATCTATCAAAAAGAATTTTGGTAAATATAGGTATGCAACAATTATTGGTACCCTTTTGGTCAATACTTTGTGCTACCTCCCTTCGCCAAGATAACAGCTCTGAGTCTTCTCCTATAATACCTGACGAGGTTGGAGAATACGTGGTAAGGGATCTGAGATCATTCCTCCAAACAGAATCTCTCCAGATTCTTCAAATTTCGAGGTCCACGCTGGTGGACTCTCCTCTTCAGTTCAACCCACAGGTTTTCTATGGGTTTGAAGTCAGGGGACTGGGATGGCCCTGGCAGGACCTTGATTTTGTGGTCAGTAAACCATTTTTGTGTTGATTTTGATGTATGTTTTGGATCATTGTCCTGCTGGAAGATCCAACCACGGCCCATTTGAAGCTTTCTGGCAGAGGCAGTCAGGTTTTCATTTAATATCTGTATATATATTGAGTCCATGATGCCATGTATCCTAACAAAATGTCCAGGTCCTCTGGCAGAAAAACAGCCCCAAAACATTAAACATTAAAGACAAAGAGGACTAATCACACACACCTGTTTCTGATCACAATCAACATCACACTACGCTATAATAGAGACTATTCAAGCACTAGGCTTTTTTGAAATATTACGCTCAGTTGATCTTTTCTCTGTCGTGTACCTTGATCTAGTGTTTGGTTTTTGACTTTGTTTACTCCTTTGACCTTGATTCTTTGCCTTGCCTGTTTTGTACTGTTTGCCTGATCGTGTGACCACTGCCTGTCTTTGTTTATGTCTTTTGCCTTGCCCGCTGGATATTATACTCTTCATTAAAGCTCTTAACTCCAATTGCATCCGATCTAAGCCTCCATTACATGACACACACCCCCCTTGGCCAGTCATGTCTTTTTCCGGCGTTCCCCAAGATGAGTCTGGCTCCTCTCAAGGTTTCTTCCTGTTATAGTCTCAGGGAGTTTTTCTTGCCACCATGCCCTGTGGCTTGCTCACTAGGGATCCATTCATAAATGTAAAATTCATATCTGGAATGTATAGATTTCATTAAAGGTGCTTTGTGAGAATGTCCATTGTTAAAAGTACTATACAAATGAAATTCAGTTGAATTGAATGCATTTATGGACCTGGCTTTATGCACAGGGGCGTTGTCATGTTGGAACTTGTTTGGGCCCCTTAGTTCCAGTGAAGGAAAATTGTAATGGTACAGTATACAAGGACATTCTAGACAACTGTGTGCTTCCAACTTTGTGTCAACTGTGAAGCTGATTTTTTTATTTTTTTATTTTTCCTGTTAAGTCATGGATATCTGAGATATAAGTAAGACTCTGTCAAATAATTCCTAAATGATTAAGCAATATTGTAATGTAAGACATGATCTGTCATGGCACGAGCACCATCACAAACTTTTAAGGTCTACATTGTATTTATTTTCACTCTGTGCTAGGTTACATGCTCACAAACATTTTCGCTGGTACAACTGAATATCGCCTGTCCAACATGTTTGATTTCCTGGAAATTAGTATGAGGTTAAAATAGCTCATGTTGCTATGACAGTCCTCTGATTGTATTTCAGTTTCAGTCATCTAACTAGAGATTTGATCGTTCTGTTGTGATTTGCTTGGTCTATATTCATTGTGAGGTTTATTTATTTAATCTTTTAACTACAGGGTGTAAGTTCCTTAGTCTAAAAATTTTTCTACAGTGTTTATTGTTGCCGTCTCTAATAAAGAAATTCCTGCTTTTTGTCTAAAGAGGGCAGCACTGGGATAACCTGTGCAGTCATCTTGTCGTTTCATGTTTATTCATGTATTGACTGAGCACACATCTTGTTGGACAATGAGATAAAGAGAGAATGTTTACTGTGTAAACATAAACGTGGCATTAAAAGCCTTATACGACTTGATGGAAAAGAGATTAAACCTTGATGGAAAAGAGATTTTATAGTTACGTGACAATGAATGCAGCAGTCATAGAAGGATCACCTAATGTGAATGTGACACGGAGCATTTATTTTGCATTAGTGTAATTCGTGTGTGGTAATGATTTGCTATCTATTGTAAATGCATTGTGATTGGAGTGCTAATGGCTGACACTGGAAGCCACACACACACGTGCAAACACGTGTGCGCACACACACACACACACACACACACATTTGTCCTTTGCCCTGCTCGCTTACACTCTACTATGGTTCCACTTGTTAGAGCTGTGTTTAATGCAGTTTGCATCAGGAACAAAGGATGCTCTAGAGAAAGTGTTTTTTGGAGCACAATTACTTTAGTGCTGGGTTGCAGCTGAGCTTGACTTTGGTGTTAGTTCCCAGTAGGCTGTGGGCAACATTTTATAAAGCATCCAAAAGCAATGAGACCAAAGGAGTAGGGCTGCTATTTTAAGCCATAATCAGGATTTTGTGAAGTTATTGGTTTACGTCAGAACTATAGAATATAGTACACAGCTTGTAAGTAATTGGATTGATTTAATTGGTGTTTTTGCTGTTGTTTTGGCTGTGTACACTTTAATTAATTGCAGTTGAACTGAAAGAAGGACTAATGTTTAAATGCAGACTGTCAACTTTACTTTGACAGCTTTGAGTAAACAATGCTGGAATCCTGTATATTATCCTGTTTCATAGGATGTAAATATTTGGACTGCTGCTCTTAGCCCAAGGAGGTATGTAAAGTGGGTGGATGTATGTGGGTGGATGTATGTAAAGTGGGTGGATGGATGTATGGAAAGTGGATGGATGTATTTATAGTGGGTGGATGTATGTATGTAAAGTGGATGTATGTATGTAAAGCGGATGTATGTAAAGTGGGCGGATGTATGGATAGTGGGCGGATGTATGGATAGTGGGCGGATGTATGGATAGTGGGCGGATGTATGTAAAGTGGATGGATGGACGGATGGGCAGTGTGTGAATGCATGTATGGATGGATAGACAGTACAGGGAAACACAGTACAGACACGATAATGGTTTAAAATAGACACTGTAATTATATTCAGTCTGAGTGCTGATACGAGGGCTATAAATGTTTTCTTTACCATTCACTGTTTCAACTTGCAGCTTGTTTTAACTTTAAAATGGTGTGCATGCGTACCGCATAACCAATACAGTTCTTACCACTGTAAATTTAGTGCCATCTCTAAAATGACAAATTATTCTGATTATCTATGGGGAAAGAATGATTGAACATATTCTGCAAAAATAAACGTCCATCTAACTTGCCTTAGACTTCCATTGTTAGTGAAGTTTCTAGCAGAGGTGTTACATCATTTAGTATTGTACATGAATCATCTCAAAATTCTTTTCAGTGGTAATCCCACATACACTACAGATGCAGTACTTAGATATTAGACTGAAAAAATGCAAAAGTGGTCCTTTAATGTACTGTATGATATATCCTTCCCAGCTATGATGTTAATTGGGTGAAAAGTCTCAAGCTCTCACTCTACTTTTACCTTTTTTTTTCTTTTTTTTTCTTTTTTTTTCTTACTCTGCATCCCTAGTTGCTCTTCCCCACACCTTCAGTTTATTCGTCCTCTCCATTTCTCTGCATTTCTCTTGTTTATTATTGCACCGGTAGGAAGACTGTTTTGAGTAGCTTGTCTTTTTTTTTTTTTTTTTTTTTGCCTTACCTTAGCTGCGAGTGAGAGGTTTATGTCATCCTTTCAATTATGTAAGGTCCTCTCTAAAGCTCTCCCACTCAGGGCCCAAGCTAGCTCCTCTGAGAAGTCACAAAAGCATAAAATGTGAAGGTCTACCTTGCCACAGATGGCATTCTAGACTGCAACATTACCCACCAACCCATGGCACACACTCCAGAACAGATTCTAGCTTGCAGCATAAAGCTTATTTGGAAGCTTATCACCACATACTCTTAGTAGTTTCGCTTCAGCTGTGTGTTTGGGTTTAGAGTTGCTGACAAAAACATCCATCATATCTGAACAACGTTTATCATTCAAGCTAACCAGCATGGCCGGGGGGGAAATATAATGTTATAATAAATTCATATTCTGTGGTACACGATGTAAGATAAAACATTCTAGCTAAAGATGAATTCAGAAACACCTCCTCACATAAGCCATCCTACAATAATCTCATTTTATACCACAGTGCTGTTGAATTCTCAAATACTCAAATGATTGATTGGACACTGATTCATTTTCTAAAAACAATCTTAGACAGTAGTATCAGTTATAATTAAAATTACAGTATTATGTTACGGTTTCATTGACTTTTTTTTAAAAATGGCGTTGGGGGGGAACCCAATAATAAAACACAGACAATATGTAGACCGACCACAAAAGTAAAAATGAAATATTGCGTTCATTCAAGCAGCAATCATCGGGGTCCAAGCACTACTTTGCTAGCAGGGGTAACTTTGCAATTCCTACCATAGTACCCAATATTGATATAAATATAAATGTTTCTGTGTGCTGTTTGTTCATGATCTTCAGGCAAAGTCTATAATCAGACATAGATTTTGCTGAATGTTTCGAAATAATCACTCGTTGGGATGGTAGGGCTTTGATAGAGGACACGAGGCGGTACAGTTCTGGCTGAGATGAGGAAAAGACGCAAACTATCTTCGACTATGAGTCTGGTTCTATACTTGCTCTTCTTGTATGTCAATGTTGAAAAACCAGCCTCACAGAGATAGGTCTATGTGAATGGGAGAGTGCTTTTTTCAATACAATGTCACTCAGTTCTTCAAAAATCCACCAATGGCTTCACTGTGAACCTCTGTGTACATTCGTTCATGTGACCCCCGTTCTACCGTTGTTTTTTCCCCCCTTAACGTCCAGGTTAAAAACCGCTAGTTTACAGGACTGTAACAATATTATTTCTCTATTTTAAATATAGCAAGAGGTTTTCAAGCTTTAGCAAACTTAAAATATTAAGCATGAATGGTGGAGCACTACAAGAGAGATCTAGAAAGATCTAGAGGACAAAGACAAGTTCAAACCAAATTTAGCTCCAGATTTAGGAACATTTGAATTTATTCCTGTTTGAGTTTTTAATATTTGAGCCAGATAAACTTTAAAATTCACCTGCTTCAGCCATACATTTCAAAAGAAAAGCTTAAAAAAGGATCATTATTAGCTGTTGAATTTTCATTTGGGGTTAGCGTCAATGTAAGCCCAATGATTGTTTTACATCTTACCAAGGAAAAAAAAACCCATCCTGAAATACTACTGATAGCCAATCACATAGATTTATGAAACATAGAAGACATGTGCTGCATCTCAATTCACATACTATCCGTCCTAAATAGTGTCCGAGATTAGAATTAGCGTGTCCCAAATCGTAGTATGTTGAAATGAGTATCCCAAAGGTACTCGGATGGTCTATTCTTTCCAGTAGATTGGAAGTGTTTATCCCAAAACACTTTTTTTCCGGTAATATTGCCCACAACTCCTTACGCGAAGGAGGAGGAGTTTTGTGACAAACGCGGATGAGTGTGTCATCAGTGATGAGTATTTTAAAAATAAATCAAGGTTATGGTAAATGAAATGATATAGTATAAATTATAGAAGGAATAACGAATGTAGGAAAACTGAAATGCAACCAGGAGTTTGTTTACGGCTACAGCGTGCGTAACTAGGCAACAACGTTCTCTTCCATCACATGCCATGTTAGTATGTCCCAGAACTCGCATACTCGTTTGCTACGCACTCTTTTTGTACTTTTTCTTCGCAAAAAGAATGCATACTTTTCGTGCATAGTGCAAGTAGGAGAATTGGGATGCAGCAGTAAATGATCTGCGGTTGATGCAATTTTCATGAAAATCACATGAACAGTTTCGCATGTTATGCAAAATAAAATCAAAATCCAAGTGAGTTCTTGTTGTGTAATGAACGATAGGGTTCTATCACTCGCACTCATCGATGATCGCGTCACAATTTACAATTAAGCATGAGGCTCATGATTAACTGTTTATTTGAAATTCAGGAAATGTACATTTTAGCGTTACATTCATCTCTGATACACTTTGTTCATCTTTGTTGTCATCTTCCAATCTCTACACCCCTACATCCCCACCCCCCCACCCCTTCCTTCGTTCTTCATGGTCTCCATGGTGAGGATTAGCGTGATGGCGCTGACAGGTTGATTTCTTTCTGAAGGCGAGAACAGTATGCATTGCATTTCCAGAATACTGCTAGGGACAGTCGCACTGGATCCAGCAGTAAGCATTGGATCACTTACGGTGTTTCGAGCACCATGGTGACATTTACAGGGGCGTGGATTCCTCGTACATTTATGCTCATGCTGTAGTGACCTGGTCCATTTGCAGTGTCTTAGTTGTGTCTTGCACATAAATGAAATGATTCGTTCATGCATTCATGTTTTGTTTTTCTTTATGCTTATTTTAAGACTAAATGGAATCCTTTTTTTTTTTGACTGAAGTTTCACCTTCCTGTTTCTAATTCAAAATGACATGAGTCATCTCGGTCTGAATGGCAGCGTGCCATGCTCTGCGCTCACTCGAATGCCGCTGGAGTCTTCTTTTTCCCTTCTGCAGTGCTTTTCCCTCATTCATAATTACGAGTCAAGCCAGCACATTCAAAATACTTAAAGCTGTAAATCACCTGAGAACAATTTACAGCCTATGTTGGGTGCTTATCTTTCTCCCACAGCTAATCCTGGGCTTGAATTGCTTCAGAATTTTTTTTTTTTCGCTCTCCTTGTTGCCATCCTGAGAAGCGCTGAGCTGTGAAAGGCCAAAAGCCATCACCGGAATAAAGCCACCTCGCTTTGCTTCTGCACCGAGACACCCGTCATAGCAGACCAATCGGCTAGCTCTGGGGGCGGAGCTTCCACCGTCACTATCTGTGTGTCCTTTTTTTTTTTTTTTTTTTTTTTTTCTTCTTTCATCTGTCTAGTTATGCTGTTTATTCTCAATGAAGACACTGCCTGAGGCTACGGACTTAGGTGTGCCTCCTTGGAGCGCTTTCTCTGGTGTTTTTCTTTCTCTGCTCTCTGCGCGCCGAGCAAATTTGTGCTGGAAAGGATTGTGAGTGTGTAGCGAGCGCATATAAAGGAGCATGAGCAAGAAACGGAGCGGGTGATGACGGCTGAAGAGATGCTGTCAGCTCCCTTCTGCAAGATTTATTGAGGAGGTCCCTGGAGCTGAATGGAGAAAGAAAGAAGTGTGTGTGTGTGTACTTTGGGGAAAGTGAGAGAAACAGGGAGATCTACAAGAGTGGGGTAAAAAGCATGAGTGAAGTGTAGAGGAGTTGAAATATCAACGTCTAACAAGAGTCAGATGATTCCTATTAGACAGAGAAGGAGGTAGAAAGGAGTTGGAGAAGGGAGGTCATGTTTACAGAGTACAGAGAGAGAAGTGTGTTTCTTTTTCTCTCAGGAAGCAGGTGTGACTGTGCTGACGAAGCCTCCTCTTAGTGTGTCAGTAGCACTCAGCGCACACGCAAAGGATCACTCCAGTGCTAGAAACCGAGAGAGACGGTGCACTGCTGGAAGGTAGCTTGATCACCAGACTGAAAATCAGCCTGGAGACTTGCATGACATAATTTTAACAGAGAAGAAGAATCAGTGAGGACGACACAGAGAAATTGTACCAGCTCCATCAGCCACATCCATCAACATGTCATCAAACGAGCTGAGCGCCCCAGACCCAGAGCCCTGCATCCGCACCTTCAAGGAGCATATGCGTCTGGAACTGGAGCCTCCCAGACTCGCTACATCTCCCAAAGTGTCCCCTCGCAGCTCCCCGCGTCTCTTCCGCAGACTCATGGTCAACAAGGGTGGCCGCCACCGACGACGCTTCACTGTCGCACACACATGGTAAGTCGAGGGAAGAGGAGAGGAGTTTGGAATTGATATGTAATAGGCATGTCTGGAGATGCCACTGGATGGCAATCTGACACTAGAGCTATCTTTATTTAGATATGATTTACATCTGTGATTGGGCAACTTGAAAGAATGTGCATGGTGTGTAAAGCTAGAAGGGTCAACATTTACACCATTATATTAAAAGTGCTTGCTTTGAAATAGACTTCTGTATACAGTGGTGTGTCTTTGTGTCGTTATGCGTGGTAAACTGCTGAACAGGCTTCTGGGTTTAGCCACAGTGTAAGTACCAGGCGGTACGCTGAACGCTGTGTGTATGTGTGTTTGTACTTCAGCTTTCAGAGTGTAAGCAGGGCGAGTGTAATACGCTAGACTTAATAATTCACTGTATTTGGCTTTCTGTGTGAGAGGAATGAAGATTTTGTGTTTGGGAAAAGTAGCTGTTTTCGATGTTAAGCCAGCGACGTGACACATAGCCGGTAAACAGTGGTCTGAATAGGATATAGCACATTTCACCAAGGTCATTGTGGTCTTGTTCTTGGCGCAAGAAGTCATTTTTTCCTCAGTTTCTCTAGAAATGCAGATTTATTCGTCAGTCCTGCTTAACCAACTTGATGCCAGCTCCAGCAGAGCAGCTGGCAGCCTTGTGTTCTCAGAATAGTTTGAGCCCATGGTTTTGTTTTTTACATCCTGGTATTGTAATATTTCTTATTGTTTACCTTGTAATGGTTTCCCTAACTGGCACATATTGTACATGCTATGTTGTAATTTGTGGAAGCCAGAAGGCATTTTTTTTTTCGTGACGTTTACGATGTATGACCCGAATTAAACCTGGTATTTAAAATAGAATGCATGGTCAGAAGAAGCTGTACAATTTATTTCAGTCTTTGGGTTTATATTCTGTGCTCAGGCTGTCCTCAGCCATAGAGATGATCATGGTATTGTGTGGGCTGAAATTGCAATCGAAGGCTATTTTGAGGGTTTGGTGGACAAAAATCAAATAAATAGAACACAAACAGTGTCCTGTCTAGACTTGTGTTATTGCTAGGTTGGATTCATTTAAGAGATAATTATAATGCTGAGCATCTTCAAGACTTTTGAGCTGATATGGCTTCTTATATTCAGTACAAAAATAATGAGCTTGTCATGCTACACACCACTATTTGAGTGGTTCTGGTTTTTTTTTTTTTTGGGGGGGGGGGGGGGGGGGGGGGGGGGTTGTGGGTTGTTGGGGTTCGCCAGTGCTGCAGTGCTACAGTCAGCCATTCTGCATCCAAGAGGATCTGAGTGCTTGTCCCTCTGTCCATTCAGCCGGACGGAGACTGTTAACATTTAATGTCAGGTATAGTACGCGCGCACACACGCGCGCACACACACGCACACACGCGCGCACACACACGCACACACGCGCGCACACACACACACACACACACACACACACACACACACACACACACACACACAAAATTTTAGATAAAATGTGTTAAAAACAATTAAAAAGGAGGTTTATTCTTTTATATCTTGTTGTGGACTAAATATATAATCTAAATATATAATATAATCTATGGGCTAAATAGGAATGTCAGACAATTCTGACATTGTGGGGACATTTGGCTGGTCCCCACAATGTTTTTTTTTTTTTTTTTTTTAAATTAATTAATTTATTTTTTAAGAAAAATCATAGTCCATGTCACGTCTTGTTCAATGGCAATATGAAGAATGAAAGCCTTCTGGGAATTATGATTTAAATAGTGGCTGTAATGCAGTACTTTTTAAAAGGCACTTATTTCTACACACTGTAAACTCTGGGTCTCAGTTTCATTTCCCTCTAATGGGCAGTGATGAAATTAATTACACTAATTAGAAACCAGAGACTAGTTTTGAAAATTTATAGTCATGCAGTATAGTCCTTTGGTTAAAGTGTTATTTTACACAAGTCTCTTACGTGGAATTGCTGTTGAGAGTTAATTAATACTGCAAGAAATGCAGATAATGTAAAAGGTAAAGTCGGTGATTTTGGTGCAAGGTAGCTGACGCTAGCTGTTTTGAAACTCAAATTTAAAGCAAACACCCTACTTTTATTATTGCCTTCCAAACCACACGCCTAGACGCACACTGCCTAGGCTAGAGCAAGGAGAATCTGTCTGATTTCACAGGCAACATAACATATAGGCAGACATGTCATTTGTTTTCTTCTCTTGGTTACATAGATTTTATTCATTTAATAAAAGCATCTAGAATGTAAGGACTTTACAAAAGGGTTATGATTTCAGAACTCACAGCAAAAATCCCCAGTGTTGATTTAACACCTAGAGTGTTGAGTGAACTCTTCCCATGTTCAGTTGTGTCCAAATGGACATGAATAAACACTGTAGTTGTTAATTCAACTTATGTTACTGTGTACTCACCCCGTCTTTAACTTGAATTGACAGAAATGCAAACATTTCAGTAAGACAGAAGGTAATTTCATGATGTTTATTTTATTGCAAAAATGCTGTTCCAATAACCGGAAAACTTTTAGTCACATGATAAACATCAAACTGTTCTACTCTCCTAGGGATACTGACAGAAAACGCCCACCAAAACACTCCAATTATTATTCTTATCATAGGCTGTTGAAATGCTGCAAAGTTAGAAAACATCATGCAGTTAATTAAGGTTCTGCTTCTGGTGGAAAATGCTTGGGACATTATTATAATGACACTAATGAGACACAGTGTACCATTCGGTAGAACATCCGCATCCAAGCGAAATGTAAAATCTGCAATGCCTTTTAGAAAATCTGAGAATCTAACTGAGTAGGACATTTTTACTGGAGAATGTGCTAACAAGCCCAGAAGCACTGTAATACTGCACATACATTTTTGGGAAGTGAGATATATTTCTACTTGCACATCGTATTGCACAACATCGTAGATACTCGTTGAAAATAAAGGTCAAATGTACGTGCTGTAGGAACCATAGGGAACCAACTTTGAGGTGTCCATCAGTACCTTACAACAGACTTTACAGAAAGCTGAACAAGGGTTGTTTCGCTGTCAGAGAGGACTCCATAGAACACTTTAGTACAAATGTATTCCAACTTTTTCCCTGTGAGGTCCACTTCCCATAGTTTGAGTCCTTGGGAGTAAAGGAACAGCATCATTTCATCTTTCAAGTAACGGGAGCTCCAGCTAAAATATTACTAGTGTGGTAGAAAGGGGTACTAGGTGTGTCAGTTAATCTCAGGGGAAGGAGGGGGGGAATTGGGGGGGGGGGGGTTTAAAAATACTACTGTCAGTCATTCCAGATTAATATTTCACGTGACTCATTATTATGAAAAATAAAACACCACTTTTGGCCTGTTTTTTAATGATAATTCGTTCCACTGTAGTCCGATGTTAAAATGTTGAGCCCTACACAAAATGCGTAAAAATAGCAGGATTGATAGTCTTATACACGTTTATTTTTTTTGGTATTTTCCATCTCACCCATGTTAACCTGCCCCTAACACTTTGAACACTTCTGCCTTAGTAGATTCGGAAACTAAACTATACAAATAACCCTTAAAAAAATCTTTTCTTTTTTTCCCCCTTGCTCTCGTAGGGAGTTGACAGACCTGAAAGATCCAGAATTGTAAAGTCTAGGTTTTCTGTCATGTCCACTTATAAATAATGAATATTTGAAAATAATTTAATTAGATAAGGATAATAAGAACACTTTGTTCAACCAAGGAAGCAGATCAGCATCGACAGTCAGGGATAAGGCTTAACAATGCAGAGAGGTTCAGCCAAAAGGCAAGAAAAGGCAAACTGCAACAAAGGCCTGCTTTGTTTTTATCTGCATTATACTCAACAGCCTCAACAACAGGACTATCCTCTGCATGTGAGGGCCATCAAACCAATACTCACAGCTAAAATAAGATGCTGACCTAACTCATCTGAGTGATCTTAATGTGCTCTATTGAAGAACCAAACCACAAAGAGCTGCCTTTTTTGAATTGCCCATCCTGATCTCACTCCTCTATTTTATAACAGCTCAGTATCCTTTTCATCTCCTTTACTTATTAAAGAACACAATGTCTACAATCTTTTCAACAAGCCAAACTGCAAATGGACAGCTGAACCTGACCATGACTCCTACATGTCTCCACTGTCTCCGACCGCTTCATGTCATCCGATCTCGCCACAGATTGTTTTAAAGAAGCATCTAAAATGTCTGACTTAATCACTAGATCTTTAGTTAGACCCTGACAATTTAATTCGATACGTGGACTCACTATCAATTCAAGGAAGCTTATCATTTCTTTTTGGCAGGTACTCTTAAGAAAAAAAAAGTGACTTGGGTTTTCTTCAGGAGCATAACAGTCAGGGTTGCCAGGTCTACATGATAAAACCAGGTGCATGTGTGTCACTTACCTGGGGAAGAGGTGGCACCAGGATGCACTATGGGAAGAAGGCAAGCCAGCAGAGGACGTCTGATGCTCTGGGCGGTGTTCAGATGGGAAACCTTGGGTCCTGGCATTCATGTGGATGTTACTTTGACACGTACCACCTACTAAACATTGTTTCAGACCAAGTACACCCCTTTATGGCAACGGCATTCCCTAATGGCAGTGGCCTCTTTCAGGAATTGTTCAGGAATGGCTTGAGGAGTATGACAAAGAGTTCAAGGTATTGACTCTCCCAAATTCCCCAGATCTTAATCCAATTGAGCATCTGTGGGATGTGCTAGACAAACAAGTCTGATCCATGGAGGCTCCACCTCGCAATTTACAGGATTTAAAGGATTTGTTGTCTTGGTGCCAGATACCACAGTACACCTTCAGAAGTCTTGTGCAGTCTATGCCTAGACGGGTCAGAGCTGCTTTGGTGACACAAGGGAGACCTAGACAATATTAAGCGGATTTAATGTTATGGCTGATCAGTCTCAAATCAGGCTAGTGGTCTTGCTGTGGTAATTGCCCAGCTTCACTCTCTCTGCACATTTGCTCTCAACCTCTAATAGTGTCTGATTCAGCACTTACTAAAGCACATAAGCATTAATGCAGCAACACCCGTAGCACTCTCCCTACTTATTTCCGTTCAGTTAGTGGAAATGTATCACTGTCGGCTCCTGTAAACTAGATTCTCTGATTTGATTTGATTCTGCCTTACTTGTATGCCACTTTAGATAAAGGTATCTGGCAAACAGATATGTGCAAGTGTAATCATTAGATATGATACGAGTAAGTACAGAAGGGAAGTGGAACATTTGTTGTGGTGGTGGTGAAGTAACACTCTGAAACAGTGAAACTCCTGAAGTGGTCCTCGATTCCAGACAATTCTCCCTGGAAACCAGTGATGACAATGGCAACTTCAGATTCTTATGAGCTGCCTGTTACACATCAGCCGAGGCTAGCGCTCTATTCTCTATTCTGATTAATCAGACGGTGCTGTCTAATTTTCTGTAACAGCTGCTCATACAGTAGTTCCAGCTACAGGGTTTATACAAATGTACTTCTACTAAGAAGGCATTAGAATAGTGGACTTTGTAGTTTCTTGGTAACATTGGGAAATACTTTTTTTTTCTTTCTTAACTTCAAGAGTGAAAAAGTGTTGGTTATAAAAATGAGGTAAGAGATAATGGGAACTAACTTGTATCACAAATGTTAATAACAGAAAATGGAACTGTAAATTGTGATATCATTTTGTAACAATTGTGAAAATTGGTGTAAGAGAAATAAAACACCTCAGGACTACGCAACTATGCTTTGCTTCAGGCCGTGTCATTTCAGGCCTACAACAGCATGCCTAACATGATTTATTCATTACATATCATGTGTTTGTTCTGTGAATGGAAAAAAAATAAAAGAAATTCAAAAGATCTCTTACAATATCACAGCACATCCATTGAAAGTTTGTTGTTAATATCAGCTTTGTCTCTCAAGTCCATGAGCAAACATCTGCAGGTTATCAGGTTTAGTCAGAAGGTGTGCCCCCTCAGGTACTGATCTCTCTAAATCTCTGTCAATCCAATATACTGAATATGGAAACTCTCACATCTAAGACACAAACTGTTCCTGATGCTTTCCTCTGGCAAACACATTAAATAGATTTTGACCAAAAGCAGCAGGTGCCTGAAGGCTTTCTTCTCCAGTCCCATATCGTTGGTTAATCAGCAACCACGATCAACCTCACTCCCTCTGCAGCTCCCGTTCCCTTTCATCTAACCTCTAGCAATTCATTAAACTCTATCATCTTTACTCTAAAGCACTACTGACCAGAAGAGATGCACTCAGTCCCAGAGCAAATAAAGGTATAAAAACACAGCTTGCTCATGGCCTTCAATCAGTTACAGGATAAACTGTCATTCTGTTAAACACTTATTTTATTTTTCATTTGCTCTCAGTCCGTAGGAAACCTGTTATTGACTTGAATGTCCTGTTGTCTAATGTCCCATGTCCTGTTTCCTTGAAGTATAAATGAGTTTCCACACGTGTACAATCCCTTTGTCATTCTACAAATCAAGCGATGAATATAAAAATCTAAAAAGCAGGGCCGTAGCAAAATGTATCAGATTTCTAAAATAAAAAGGATGTCGAAGGAGTACACAGAGCCCAAAGATTACACTTTTAGAACTGCACAGTTTAGTTCATTTTGAGCTTGCAATTTTAACAAAATCAATGGTTAACCATTGCTTTCCCAACAATAAGCTTTTTGCAACTGTTTCAAGAAAGAAGCTCTTCCTGAAAGCATTACAAAAAAAAATACTACAGTTGCCATTGAATGATGTTGTCAGATGAGACCAAAATGTGACAAACGGGGACGGTATATAATGAAAAGCACCTGATACTCCACTGTAAAATATGCCGTTGGATCAGTGATGCTATGGGACTCTTTTGTGGCTAGTGATTCAGGGACTCTTGGGAAGATTGCTGACATTATGACTTCTGCTAAGTAGCAGGGTATTTCAGCTTCAGCCTGGTTGCCTCTGCCAGGAGGTTCAACAAGACTTTCAACAAGTTAAAGAATAAACCCTACTTCCAAATTAACACCAAAATGGTTAAAGAAGCAGAATATCAATGTAATGCGATGAGCATCTCAGTCTTTGGATTTTAAAGCTACTGAAAACATGTGTTCTGAATTGAAGAGGAAAAAAAAATCGAAGAATATACATTCTAAGAGCTTAATAGGTTCTGCATGGAGTCTTTTGTAGAAAATAAAAGTCAGTTTCTCCCCATATACAATACAGTATGTATAAATAAAATGATCAAACGGTTGGGGTCATTTGTACTGATTGGTAAATGTTGTGTATATGGACGTGGCAGTTTTTGATGGAGTCCTGTTGAGTAAAGGACACATGAAAGACATTTGACTTTAAGCACACCTTGGATGCTTCGTTAATAAGTCACCACATGCAGGCTCGCAGATAACAGTCTTGCTTATTGCTCAGTGTGTGATCTCATAGCTCAGACTGGCGTGTCCTATATAGCTCAGATGTGTCCCACATACAGTAGACATGACTGAGTATATAACAATAACATTTCTGCTTTTTGTCCTATAAAAAGGGAAAGAAAAACCTACAACAACCTACACTGGCTCTTCGTTGTAATCTTTTTCCTCTTTTCACTAATGAGATCTTTCTTTTTTGTTTTTATTCAACCATTCCTCAGGGCATAATATTTGGAGCTGTTCTCTCTCCATGTAGGGAGGCACTATGCAGAATTAATATACACAAACATGCAAGGAGTCTTAAAATAATGTTCACTGTATTACAGGTTATTCAGACACATTCTGTGGCCTCTGATGTGTATCTTATTCAGGGTATGAAGGGGTATAAGCTTGAATTATAAAAATGCCATTAAATCAATTAAGTCATTCATTGCTAGTATTTGTTTGACAGATAATCATCAGTCAAACCTTCATAAATGCCTAATCCAAATGTCAAACCTTTATTTACTTCATTTTTATTTACTTAATTCAATCTATTCTTACAAATTTCTGAATTCCCCAAATGTCCTGCATCCCTGAATATTGCATATATATATATATATATATATATATATATATATATATATATATATATATATATATATATATATATAAAATATATGATATAGTGTGTGTGTGTGTGTGTGTGCGCGCATGTATGTATGGATTGGATGGATGGATTCCAGAAGAGCTAGGGTAGAGGTTTTTTTTTATGTCTCTCCCAAACTTCATGCATAATGCTGAAATCATGTTACTCTGTCCAATCTAATTATCTTAAATCACATAGTTGTGTGTCTAGCCAAATTACATTTTATGTATTGAAAGCATTCACTACTAGAAACTGTTCATGTTAGGAGATGTTGTTCTGGCAAGACTTGGCTTGACAGCTCAAAACCACACAATCTAATTTGAAGTCTCATAGCTTTCCTGACACCTGATGAAAGAGATGCCACTTTATGTCACGGCGCTGTTCACCCTGAAGAATCCTAATCCTCTATGTGACATGTCAGAAAATCGTTAACACACTTCAGGTGCTATGACTCAGGGCATCTTTCACTGGCATGCACCAGCAATGAAATATGAAAAATATGACCTGATGCAAAGTAGAAGTAACATGTTGTGTAGTGCATTTGCATTAGAACAATGCTGCCAGGTTTGATTTATGTACAGTGTTAATGTAGCACTGACCTACTACTGCATGGCTTCTAATGAGCACACACAGTCTTTCTTCCAAAATCGGATTGTGTCTTTTTTAGCATGCAGAATTGTAAAAGAGTAAAAGTAGCACGGTGACCTTGTCTGCTTTTGGTTCTTTACTCTGAGACACTATGAGGCTACAAGTGTAGCTGTGAATGGAAGACTCATTCATCTACGCTGATTTATCTGGCACACAGGTGGTCTTATGGTAGGGTTTGTATCTCTCAGATGTAGTTATGGAGCACACACACACACTGGCGGCTCCAGCAGCTGTTGTATAATTAATTCACTGAAGACACTTACACTTAATTGACAAGAGAGGCCAAGTTTAGACTAAAATATATATAATATATATATATATATATATATATATATATATATATATATATATATATTATTTACCTCTGTCATGATGTGAAAAGCGAACAGGTGCATACATCTCAAATTCACCACTGATTTCCCAACAGACCTCTTCTTTCTCATTCGAAACCAATTCTACAGAAGCTCGTTACCCACAAATGAGTGGAATGACAGGCAGACGTTAATTACACGCTCACGTATTTTCATGCTGCCTTAATGTAGCAGTCCTACAGTGTTGTAATTAGCAAACTGTGATCATGCAGCATCACTTCCACATTTTCCAGTTTCTACACAGATCTGAATGTCAAAGAGATGAAGTAAGTCAATGTCGCACCTGGCTGCCCAGTTGCTAAAGCCAGGCTGTGTAAATCCTGCCTCCGAGTTTCATCTGCACATCTGCAGGCTTGAAAGCGATTTGTTCAGGCGTTCGGTTTGTTCTATGACGAGCCGTCATGAAGCTGACAGCAGTGATTGTTTTACTGAGACGAATGCAGTAGAATTGCCTGAACCAGAGTACTGCTGGATATGCTAATGAGCAGAAAGCAGAGGAAGAAATGTCTGATGGTGCATAAATAGAGGGTAGCGCTTTACATTAAGGTTCCATTAAATAACGTTATTCACTGCATTTTAACATAAACAAATGCGGAACTTAGCATTAGCAAGATGTAAGTAATGTTAACAACGTAACAGTGTTACTCATGTATTAATTGATATTTATTTAAGTGTTAATGCAATATATTTGAATTAACTCATTTTTACTCAATCCATAACTAAAAAATAAGTCAACAGAATGACAAAAATATGTCAAAATTCAATTACAATTTACTGAAAATCGGAACATTCTAATCAGCCTCAGTTCAGCCTCAGTTTTTTTTTTTTTTCCCTTTTCAGTTAAGAAACACAAACACGTTCATTAAGGTGTTCATATACACATGCAGCAGCATGCCTTGTTTTCAACCAGCCCAAAAGGACCCATGTCACACCCCTCTTCATCACCCTCCACTGGCTTCCTGTAGGCGCCTGTATCAAATTCAAGGCCTTGATGCTCACATACAAGACCTTGTCTGGAACAGCACCCCCTACCTCAACATTCTCCTGAAGGCTTACGTTCCCTCACGCAATCTGCGATCGGTTTACAACCAATGCTTAATAGTACCTACTCAGCGTGACTCAAGGTCCCTTTCCAGAAATTTCAAACTAATCGTTCCTCAGTGGTAGTATGAACTTCCAACTTCAATCTGGATCACAGAATCTGTCACCATCTTCAAAAAACAGCTAAAGACCCACCTCTTCAGTGAGCACTTAACTCACCCCTAAAACGCCAACCCCAACATTATCCTATAAAAAAACCCCACAACAACCTTACTCTGGCTCTTACACCTCTACTCTGTGCACTTTGCTTTTCTAGAACTAAATTATAAATCTTGTATGGTAACACTACTTGTATTCTTGTATTGTTCTCCGCTTGGTATATCGCTTTGCTTGTATTTCATCATTTGTAAGTCGCTTTGGATAAAAGCATCTGCTAAGTGAATAAATGTAAATGTGAATATTGCTCAGTGTGGATAAAATGTTTCATATAAATGGGATAAACATTGGTTACTATGTTACATTCTTTTTTCAAAAGCAATTAACGCAAGTGTTTGTTAATGTTACTTATGCTGTTAGTGCAGAAGTTCAAGGTTTTGTCAGTTAAGTCAGTTAACAGAAACAATGTAAAGTGTTGCTGAATGGAGTGCATAACCTGAAATTTTTGTTAATTAATTTACCAGCTACACCCCATAGGAAGCAACTGAGTGGAAAAAAATGACATTAAAATTTGTACTAAAAACTATAGTTATAGCACATTGTTCTGATATGTACTTCATATTTCAATGGAAATTATGCAGGGATTACAGTCATTTCTGATACAGACTGCGAATACTGGAAATAAATTACATAGAGACTTGTTTAAAAATTACCAGGTTTTTACAGGGTAATTTACCAACAATAAATTAAGTTATAACGTAAATCTTACAGACAATATTTTGTATACTTTACAAGTTGAATATGTAAATACATAATAACAAATGCGGGATATGCAAGGCATACTTCAGTACGTTTTGCTAAGTAACATACTAGTAATAAGCAACAGTAAGTTACAAACTGCTTCAGGAAACACATATGTATATGTATATCTGACTAAAAACAGTAGTTAACTTCAGGTCTCAAACGTGTAAAACCGTTGTAACATTACACAATTATTCAAAGTATACTGAAAAGTGAACAGTTATTGATACCATCATGTCCAAATATGAATTTTAGCATGAATTTTGCCATATAACTGATATTTTTTATATTAGTTACTATGCACTTAACATTTCCAACTCATAAAGTATGAACCAAGAATTACTATAAGAACAGTAATAAATTCGGAGTACCTATTGGACTACCAATAGTAGTACCGACAAATATGTAACTACTCTAAAGTATATACCAGAGATTACTTGTAATTAATATGTAGCAAATTATTAAATACTAGCTATATGCAACATACTGTAAAATAAAGTACTACCAACAATTGGACCTTGACAGTACAAAAGTAGTTATATAAGTATATCTTTATCTATCTGTTTTAAAGTACAGTTCTGAAAATGCTTTTTATATAACAAGCATATATAAACTTGTACTGTACGTATTTCTATCTTTATACTGTACGTATTTCTAAAGGGATGTTAATCATGATGTTCTTCCAAAATAACAGTGTAAGGTTTTCTTATACTGGTACTGTAGACATGGCTAAGTTTGGCATTTTACTGGCATTGAAATATCATGATCTTGTTAGGCCTGAGGCTCTACACCAGCAAGCCTACTCTGAAAAGATCTATTGGGAAAAAAAAACAAAAAACAAAAACCCAGATGTGTCACTGGCTTAACCATTGAAACGAGTTGGCTAATGCTTTATTGTGAAACATGTTAAACACCTTTATAGGTGATCAAACCTGTCATGCCATTAGAAAAGGTCTGCTGAAAGTTGCCCACACATTGCATTGTGGGATGAGAGTGGTTTGCCAGAGGGCTGTTTGCATCATGAATAATCCTGAAGCTGTTTGTGAAACATAAAATGCTTTTGTCCTGTTGGAGCAAATCCAGTTTTGAATAGCTTTTCTGAAATAGGACTTAAACTGTTGTATTTGTATATAAGGCAAGTAAAGTAAGGGTTCTCTTTGCTGCCATCTCTTTCTTTTTTTTCTTTTTCTTTTTTGCATAATATGACAATACCGCTATATAAATGAACCAAAATTCTGCCCCCCAAAAAAGGTAAAGACTTTTAAAAGATCCATTGTGGGTTTTACAGTGAATCTTTGATTCATCTGTCAAGAGCACATTATTCCAAAAGGGCTGGTCTTTGCCTATATGATCATTGGCAAACTGTAGTCTTGCACAGGCTTTTTCCTGGCACGCCTCCCATGCGCGTCAAATGTGTGCAATCTCTTTCTGGTTGTAGAAGCATGCACTTTGACACTAATAGCTGCAAGACTTACTAGCAGATCCTGTGATGAAATTTTGGGGTTCTTGGAGAGTCCTTTTTTCATCAGATGGTCTGCTCTTGGGCTGAATTTGCAGGGACGGCCAGTCCTGGACAAATTGGCAGTTGTTTGAAATCTGCACCATTTGTAGATGATTTTCTTTACAATGGAACGATGTATTTAAAATCATTTGGAGGTCTTTTTAAATCCCTTGCCGGACTCATAGGCATCCGCATTTTTTCTCTGAAGGCCTTATAGAACTCTTAAGATCTTGGCATGATGACACCACATACCTCTATAACAAAGGGAACACCAGACACTAGATATGAGAGGGGTATAAATAAGAAAGATTCCACCTGCACTCCCTAAGCAGCTTCTGATCACTGGCACACAATCATGAAGTTTATGGATTTGAAGGTGTGTTAAATGTTGGGGTGTACTTACTTTTTCCATGTGACTGATCTGTTTTTTTTTTTTTGTTCATTTAAATTGTGAAAATTACTACAAAATGTCAGTGTTATGTGTCATTTGATAGAGCGTACGAACTTTATTAATAGGCCCTGTTTCAAACAGGATCAAGTGTTCGCTTGTCCAAATATGTAAAAAAAAACAGACTATTTCCATGGGGTGTACTCTATTTTTTCACATGACTGTACGTACTAACTGAAATCGGTAATTTGTAGTATTAATTATCAGCTTGGTTTTATAATATTATCGTATTAAAAATGTGAGACTTGTGAAGAAAAGTTTTTTTTTTAATTGTAATTTTTCAATTAGGCATCAATTAATTTATGCTTTAAATGAATGTTTTTCAAATTGCAGTATTACAGTAGCAGTGGAATCACTATAAATTATGCATGGTACGATAAAAATCAAGAAAAAAAATATTTTGTTTCCTCCCACCTCTCAAATACATGCTGCTAGGCTGTGCTTAATTACCCGTAGGTGTGAACAGTGTGTGTGTGTGTGTGTGTGTGTGTGTGTGTGTGTGCATGGTGCCCTGTGATAGACTAGCATCCCAACCACAATCCTGACCAAGATAAAGCGCTCAATGAAAATGAATGTATGAACGAACGAGTTTTAATTCCCCCATCCATCAAAGCAGTTTGACTCATCACTCAGCATTCCAGCTGTTATTCGTTCAACTCGGTCTCTCTTTGTTGTTGTTGTTGTTGTTCTGTTTGTTGTCCACATTTGCAAAGCCCAGATGGAAAAGTTGACGTGAGAGATGCAGGTCTCATGGCTGTTGTTTTTTTTTCCAGGTTTGTTGTGTTGCTTTTCTTTGTGTAAGGGCTCGAAGTTGTTCAGAATGTTTTTCAGGCATGAACATTTTGCGTGTGCTGATGCATGCCATCTTGCACATGTGAGGACTCACTGACTCACACAACAGCAGATGATTTTGAGGCAGTTGGTATCTCGTGATAATGCTCACTTTCTGCAGATTTCCAGCATCCATGCTATGAGATTTATTCAGGGTTTTATTCTTTGATGTTCACTATTGTCACAACTATAGTGTCCCACTCCAGTACTGCTTTTGTAGCCTCATCAAAATCTAAAGGATCTCATTGTGGTTCTCATTGAAGCCACCCACTCGTTTAAGCGCCACTCGTCACTCTGAAATGCCGATTAAGCCTGGAGAAGGACCACTAGTCCCCTCCTTCATTCTCGCACTATACTAAGCATTTCTCAGTCCTCACTGTCCTAAGAGTCATTAGTCTGAGGGTTAAAAATGACATTTTCAGCACTGTATACAGTTATGTGGAACAGATGTGTTTGATTCAGGTGCCTCTTATTAGAGCCAAGAGCTCATGACACACCTCTCACACATTTCTCATGATGGCACATCTCATAATCTGCTCTGATTTTCTTGACAGGAGCACACTGTCACCAGTTTTAAGATTTACAAGGGTTTTCTCGAAAATCTTTTCTGCAGCTACTTACTCTGGCTATAAATAGAATATAAAATGGATAGCATTATACGTGTAGAACCACCAGAAATTCATCATGACATTGTTGTGACATTATTGAGTTCTCCTTTACTCATGACATGCATGATGCCAATTGTTTCATTGCATAAATGCATTTAAATACATAGCATAAGCAATTATTTTATACCATGGTCTGTCTGAATATTCGATTCTGATTGGCTGTAAGGTGAGCGTTCAAACCGTGTAATGCACAGGCACTTCCAGTCAGTTTAATCACCGTTCTAAATGAATGTGCTGCCTATAAACAACTGTAAACGTAGTAACATACAGTTACAGCTGCGTATAGTAGTTAAACTCACAACTTCATTATTAGTAGAGACGTGGCGCAGGCAATGCGCAATCTCTCTCTCTCTCTCTCACGCTCTCTAAAAACTATTTATTATAATTTATTCGAATAAATGTAATCTTATTGCACTACTTTATCTCTGTGTATGATTGAGAGCGGGCAGAATTCTAGATCAAACGACCCGTATATAAAATAGCTAATGCAAATTAACTGTTATTTATATCCTTTCAGTCAAATTTTGGACTGCAAACATTAATGACAGCTTTCATTTGTTATGGTATAAGCAGGATAAATCCACGGCTAGGTGTGCATTACACGATTTTAATATATATATAAGAAACGGATATATTAAACTGTCAGTTAACATCTGTCTAATGTTTTATTTAATCGCTTACCAGTTACTACAGGCATCAGTTACTTCAAGCTGAATACCCTGTAGAGAGAACGCCATGTTCTGTTCAGGTCAAAATGACCAATATAGAATTTGTAATAAGAGTGGAACAATATTGTTTGTTAATTTCAGTCGTAATGACCTGAAAGTAACAAGATGATAAAAAAAAAAAGCTCTTGCATCCAGATAACCTTGAATTAATAATGAATATGGAATTTCTGCCTATGTAGAGTATACTAATGGCATATGAATATGGCAGTTGCTTTTGAGGGAAATAAAAATTAAGTCATATTAGGTAGTTTAAATTAATCAATTTTCTCACAATTTACCAGTTGTAAAACTTTCGAAAAAATGTGGTGAATGGTAAATAGTCTGCACTTATAGAGTGTACATTTTTTTACCTATCCATTTTTGCATTTTTTTCTTTTTCGTTTATGCTTACTTTTTAAAAAAAAGTTATTTTAATGGGTAAAGTCATGTTGGGCTTATTTTTAATTCCAGAAGTTGCATCAATATGCATGAGGTTTAAAACATTCTGACAATTAATGGCATTAATGGCCATTTCAGAGGGAAAAAATGAATGATGTGATTGCATCCATTGAAGAAGCACTTAACGTCCAAGAATCAAGGCAGCATGATGTGCATGGTCTATCCACTGCATCGCTGACACATAGCCAGTGGGTCAGCGATTATATTAAATGGTCTGCACTTATATAGCACTTTTTTCCAAGCACTTTACACTGTGTCCCATTCACACACTCACATACCAATGGTAGCAGAGCTGCCATGCAATGCGCTAGGTTGCCACTGAACTTGGGGTTCAGTGTCTTGCCCAAGGACACTTCGGCATGTGAAGTCATGTGGACTGGGAATCGAACCGCCAACCCTACGATTAGCGGACAACCTGCTCTATCACCTGAGCCACAGCAGCCCCAAAAATAGCCAGTAGTCTGTGGCATAAGCCTAGAGACAATTTTTCAGCTCACATTATTGTTCTCTCAACTGAGCTATGGATATAAAGAAGGCATATGAAGTATATACAGGGCCTCTTGGGGACTTGTTTCTGTCTCTTTTCTGCCACCAATCTGCTTCACCCAGTTTGCTAGGGTTTTGAGTTTGACTATGGTCCACAAATGTCTAGATCTCGGTCAGCAAAATTATTTATGCTTAAATGGTTCTGTGCTTATCAAGCAGCTTATCATTTGTGACTGACACATTGGTCTAGGGTTGGAGTGTACCACGTCAGGCCTGTTCCGTCTTCTGCAAGAAATGGTGTAGCATGACAGAGGCCATCCAATTTCATTGAGAAACCAGAATCAGAATACTGAAGGGCAGGAAAATAGTTCAACACTTGACACTATTTTTGGTATAAAGTACAAACAGGCTAAATGGTCTGCACTTTTATCCAAAGCGCTTTACACTGCGTCTCAGTCACCCATTCACACACACCAATGGTAGCAGAGCTGCCATGCAAGGTGCTAACTTGCCATCGGGACCGACTTGGGGTTCAGTGTCTTACCCAAGGACACCTCGGTATGTGGAGTCATGTGAGCCAAGAATCGGACCGCCAACCCTACGATTAGTGGACAACCCGCTCTACCACCTGAACCACAGCCGCCCAAGCTAGAGTACCAAAAGGTTTAAGAGAGCAAAACTTTTCAAGGTTGTTAAAAAGAAATAGATGCCCATTACAAATGAGAGCTAATTACAAACAGTTGGAAACCAGCAGCGAAAAACATGGTAACAAACCAGAATTCAGGAGATGATTACATTTAGGGCTATGTGGTAGTACGTGGGATAGTCAGGCGTCAAGCATTGATGCAGTTGTTTCATTTCAAGCACCAAGATGTGTTAAATCAGGTCTCACAACGTTTAGTGAGAAAGTCAGCTGCTTGATCTAAAGTGGTGTATTTGGTGGAGCTTGATCGCTTGCAGATCTGCCACTTAGCTGAGACATGAGGGTGGCCTATTTACTCTGTGTGTTATTTACAGTGATGCAGATACAGCGTGGGATACAGATGAACTGTAGCTAAGTCAGAGATCATGTGACCATGATTGTGTTAGATAGCTCTTAAGTGGGTGGGGTGGTGAAGAGGCTGCTTTTCTTGTGTGTGTGTGTGTGTGTGTGTGTGTGTGTGTATGTGTATATATATATATATATATATATATATATATATATATATATATATAGATATAGATATATATATATATATATATATATATATATATATATATATATATATATATATATATATATATATATATAGATAGATATATATATATATATATAGATATAGATATAGATAGATAGATAGATAGATATAGATACTGTGGTAAATGTGATAGTGATAACAGGGATATTGAAGTCCACAGCATTGAAATTTTGTTCATTTGTCTTTGAAAGTTGTACTGTATATAACAACTCATTAATGTGATCTTAGTTCAGATATAACAAATTGCCCCTGGCGTTTGCTGTTTAGAAAATGCTGCTTACAAATTATTGCTAAATTCTAATTAAGTGCTCATGTACTATAAATGTGTGGGCCAGTGTGCAAGCAGATGTGTGTATGAAAGATCTGAGCATGTGCATACATGTAGAGTATATGATCCTATGAGCACCTCTGTAAAACACATTGAATGTAGAAAGGTCCCAGATACCCTTTGGCTGTGTTTTCAAGCCTTGAAAACAGATTCACACAACGCAGTCCTTCACCGTACACACACCACCTGAAGGTCACAGGTCTGCGCGTGTATAGTGGAATTTCCCTAACAAAAGAGTGCTAACGTAAATGTTTCAGATGGAGGTGAAAAAGGACTCCG